>NC_053028.1:20152829-20452829 GCF_003073215.2 Triticum urartu
ACATTTGGGTGCACGGTTCATGTCAAGCGCGTCGGCCCTGGAATCTCCAAGCTCAGCGATCGCTCGACTCCGATGGTTTTCATCGGGTATGAAAAGGGCTCCAAAGCTTATCGCGTCTACAACCCAACAAGCAAGAAAGTGCAGGTGACAAGGGATGTGGTGTTCGAGGAGTCAAGGCCGTGGGCGTGGCATGTGTCGGGCGCGGTGGTGGCGTACACTGCACCGACAACGTTCACCGTGGTTTACACCACGGACCCCGGCGTCCATGCAGTCGACCGCGGCACGCCTGGTTCCCCCAGCACGCCGCACTCTCCAACCACTCCCTCTACGCCTGCGTCGAGTGGCTCGCCCTCCGGCATGTCTACGCCTGGGGGGAGTGCGCTCGCGACACCATCGTCGTCCGAGACGTCCATGCCCGGGGGTAGCGCCCTTGGGACATCACAGTCCGAGCCGGCGACGCCTGATGGGGGTCGTGAGATCCGCTGGGCCACGCCGCTCACTCATGATGAGAACCGTCGTGATGTAGACACTCGCAACATCCCCTACCGGCGCCTCTTGTGCATCCTCGATGAAACAGAAGGGGATGCGGTACGAGAAGCCATGGAGCACTGTCTTCTCAGTGCGGAGGAACCAGCTGACATTGTTGAGGCCCTGGACAGCGCGTCCTGGAAACAAGCAATGGATGCAGAGATGGACGCGATCGTGGAGAGTGGCACCTGGCAACTCACCCCTCTACCTTGCGGGCACAAGCCGATCGGCCTCAAGTGGGTTTATAAGGTGAAACGCGACCCCGATGGGAACATTGTCAAGCACAAGGCCAGGCTGGTGGCCAAAGGCTACGCTCAACGGAAAGGCGTGGACTTTGAGGAAGTCTTCGCACCTGTGGCGCGAATGGAGACCGTGCGCCTCTTCCTCGCTCTCGCCGCGCACTCCGGATGGGAAGTTCATCATATGGATGTAAAGTCCGCTTTTCTGAATGGCGATCTGGCGGAGGAAGTGTACGTCATGCAGCCACCGGGGTATGTCGTCGCTGGGCGAGAGGGGGAGGTGCTGAAACTGAGCAAGGCTCTGTACGGGCTGCGACAGGCACCCAGATCTTGGTATGCTAAACTGGATGAAAGTCTCTGCGCACTTGGATTCAGAAGAAGCCCTCTGGAGCACGCAGTTTACCGGCGCGGAGATGCTCGATCCTTTCTGCTTGTGGGAGTGTACGTCGATGATCTGATCATCACAGGTACTGATACAGAGCATATCGCAGAGTTCAAAGATCAAATGCTGAAGCTTTTCAAGATGAGTGACCTTGGTCTCCTAACCTACTACCTGGGGATCGAAGTAACTCAGTCCAAAGGAGAGATTACCTTGTGTCAGTGAGGATATGCAGAGAAGATCATTGAGCAGGCTGGGATGGCTGGATGCAATCGTTGTTACACCCCCATGGAGTGCAGACTGAAGCTGAAGAAAGAAGATGATGCAAAACCTTTTGATCCATCCCTCTACCGCAGCATAATTGGCAGTCTAAGGTATCTTGTACACTCAAGGCCAGATATCACACATGCTGTTGGAATTGTAAGCAGATTCATGGA
Organism: Triticum urartu; assembly: GCF_003073215.2. Lineage (NCBI taxonomy): Eukaryota > Viridiplantae > Streptophyta > Magnoliopsida > Poales > Poaceae > Triticum > Triticum urartu. The sequence continues at coordinate 20,154,413 of NC_053028.1, forward strand.
AAAACCAACAAGCACACACTGGACAGCTGTTAAGCAAATCCTCAGGTATGTGCAAGGGACTTTGAGCTATGGATGCCGTTATGTGCGTGGAGGGAGTGGAGACATTTTGGGATACAGTGACAGCGATCATGCAGGAGACGTGGGAGATCGCAAGAGCACCTCGGGGCATATCTTCTTTCTCGGTAAGAATCCAATTACCTGGACCTCCCAGAAGCAGAAAGTGGTGGCGATTAGCTCGTGTGAGGCTGAGTATGTAGCAGCTGCTGCAGCAACCTGCCAAGGTCTCTGGCTTAGCAGACTGATCTCAGAGATGAAGGGAGTAGATCCAGGGAAGTTCAAACTTTTGATCGACAACAAGTCAGCCATTGCTTTGGCAAAGAATCCTGTCCATCACGATCGCAGTAAGCATATCGATGTGAAGTTCCACTTCATTAGAGATTTCATTGAGCAAGGACAGGTGGAGGTTGATCATGTTGGAACTGAACAGCAGCTTGCTGACATTCTGACCAAAGCTCTTGGGCGTGTGCGCTTTGTGGAGATGAGGCAGAAGATGGGCGTCAGTGAAATCATCAAATGCCAACAAGCTTAAGGGGGAGATTTGTTAGACTAATGTGTGTGTGCATGGTGATGTGACCGGCGCATGCACGTAGGAGTAGGAGTGGTGTGCACTACACACGACCCTCACATTTTCTCTTTGTTTTTGTTTTTCTACCCTGGCTTTACTCCTAGTGGGACTTGGTCGCTGTGTGATGTGGTCGTGGGATGGCGCGGCCATCACGGATCATGGTGATCCCGCCGGGAGGTAGCGAGCTGGGGGTGGCTTCTGTAACAGAATAACCAGAGGAGAAGAGAACGCAGAAAAAGCTGCGAAGTTTGGCAGCGCAAACTCTCTCTCTCTCTCTTGCAAGTTCTTCTTCCTCTCTCACTCACGCTCGATCCGGCAACGACAACAACGTAGCCGGGCGATGCCGTCGTCCGCTAATTCTACAACCATGTGCCCCAGGAGCTACAACCGGCTCGCGGCAATGCTATAAGCATTCAAATGAGAGATGCAACGGGCGAAGCTGTGGTGGAAGGATGCTACAACCGTGCACCGTAGAAGCTACAACCATATTCGCCAGAGCTTCAACCGTCGGCGATGCTACATATGTGTACGCGGCGGCTGCTATCGGTGACGCCCGTCCCCGGCGAGGCTGCGGGAGCACACAGGACTTGCCTATGTTGGAACCGGCGATGGTGTAGGTTTCAACGGCGAAGACTGCTACCTGCTGTTTGCAGGAGTCCGTGAGCCATGGCAGCATAGAGTAGTTGTGCTTCAGGGATCAGGCTATGGTGATGCGCAAGCGGGTGACCACGCCTGCAGCGAGCCTGCACACCATACGGGGGAACCAACGCTGCTGCTGTGAGAGGAGGAGGTGCGGGGGGATTTTTCTTCGGTGACGATGCTAGACGAGGAAGACGACCAAATCAACAGGGGAAGCACATCGTGGGCGTTGGTGCATGTGGAATCCTATGGTCCTGGGGCGACCGGCCGAATTGTTGGGCCGGCGCCTAGCATCGGCCTTCCAAGAAGGTCATTCTCCTAGCTGCACATCATGCTGGATTGGTAAAACAGAAATGCGATGACATATGAAATGAAAGAAAGAACAAAGAAAGAAACCTCCTCCTCCCGCACCGCCCCCGCGTGGTGACGGGGAGGGGCCTTTGATCTGCACCGCCGGTCGCCTCCTCCTGCCTCCCCCTCCCTCGCCGCCAGCGTAGCCTGATCAATGTCGTCGCCGGCAGGGCGTCCTCTTCCCCTCGCGTGATGGGGGGGGGGGCGCTGGTCGGCCTCTTCTACCCTGGGCGCCGCGGTGTGGCGACTCGCCACCGTGGGTGATGCGGTAGTGTGGAGGTTTTCGTGGCGGTGTCGACCCGGGGTGGCGGCCCTGGAAGGTGGTTGTCGGTGTCAAAACCGGCGGATCTCGGGTAGGGAGTCCCGAACTGTGCGTCTAGGCCGGATGGTAACAGGAGGCAGGGGACACGAAGTTTTACCCAGGTTCGGGCCCTCTCGATGGAGGTAAAACCCTACGTCCTGCTTGATTAATATTGATGATATGGGTAATACAAGAGTTGATCTACCACGAAATCAGAGAGGCTAAACCCTAAAAGCTAGCCTATGGTATGATTGTTGATGTGTATGTTGTCCTACGGACTAGAACCCTCCGGTTTATATAGACACCGGATAGGGTTAGGGTTACATAGAGTCGGTTACAATGGTAGGATATCTGAACATCCGTATCGCCAAGCTTGCCTTCCACACCAAGGAAAATCCCTTCTGGACATGGGACGGAGACTTCAATCTTGTACCTTCATAGTCCAGGAGTCCGGCTGAAGGTATAGTTCGGCTATCCAAACACCCCCTAATCCAGGACTCCCTCAGTAGCCCCCGAACCAGGCTTCAATGACGATGAGTCCGGCGCGCAGATTGTCTTCAGCATTGCAAGGCGGGTTCTCCTCCAAGTTCCGTGTACCTGTTTGAATAAAGTCTGGTTTCTTGTAGATGTTGCGCTCCTTGGCTTCTACACCCAATAATGGTCGTTTTCCACGTGTCAAACGAATATGAAAAGTCTGAGTGTTTTTACGTTCACACCCCTAGCCGTATAAATGAGTTGCCCTTTTTAAGGGGATGAGGATTTAGATCCAATCCACACCTTCTCCTCTCCACGAGTGTTCATCAGAGCGCATCCGACAAAGGTCCATTCCACCATGGCCAGCCGCCGCAACTCCTCCTCTCGCCCTCCTAGCCCTAAGCCTGGATATTGGGAGAGATGTTCTACTCCGCATAGCGAGCTAGTGACGCTTCAGACCCAGGGATTTCTCCCCCCGGCCTATATGGTCCCGGTCCGAGCCGGTCTTGCCGTCTACAATGGCGGAGAGCAAGCAGAGAATGCCCCTAATCCATCCAAAGGAGAGTGGGTGTGCCTTGTTCCTTACTTAATAAGGGGCCTCGGATTTCCCATCCACCCATTTCTCCGGGGGCTGTTGGAGTTCTACGGCCTCCAGCTACATCATCTCACGCCTCCCTCAGTATTGCATATCACGGGCTTTGTAGCCTTCTGCGAGCTGTTCTTGGGTATTGAAGCTCATTTCGGACTGTGGAAGGAGCTATTTTGTCTCGTGCCCCGTTCTAAGAAAGGGTCAATGTATCAAGTGGGCGGAGCCGAAGTATGGCGCATCGCCGGGACCGGATATCTGTCCGGAACCCCAAAGAAGGCGTCCGAAGACTGCCCTCGGAATGGTTCTATATAGAAGACGTCTCGCTGCCGGATCCTGTCCGGATCGGCCTCCTAGAGTTTGATAATGCTCCTTTAAAGAAGCGCCTAAGCTGGCGTCCACAGAGCCCTCAAAGGGAAAGTGACAGGGACATCGTTTATCTCATGGGCCGAATAAGATTGTTAGCCCATTCCGGACTAACCATGATCGGAGTTATGGCCGAATGCATCATGCGGGGGGTGCAGCCGCTTCAGTACAGAAGCCACCCCATGTGGGATTTCAACGGGGAGGACGACGCCACCCGCTACGGCCGTAAAGGGCCAGATTCAGTTGCCGCTCTATTAAAGATCTTGTCCACTTTGTACAAGGGAGAAGAGGAGGAATTTCTCCGCGTCAACCCACAGGGTGGATTCTCTATGCACAATCCCCCAAGCTGGGTAGTCGCATTTACTTGCTCATCCGTTTAGTGTTCCCATTGCTAAATACTTAGTCTGATGACTTCAACGTAGGAACTGCGCCGGGCCGTTAAGGACATAAGCAGCCCACCTCCACAACCCGAGGACTCAGGACGGTCTCTCGACCCGGCCTCTCAAGAGGATCCGGACATATCTGTGGAGCTGATTGATGGAGTGTTCCATCAATTGAGCGAGGACAATGCCCTGGTGGCCATTACGACCGATTACCCAGGGCTAATCCGAACACCCCAGGTACCTGAGACCGAAGTCCCTGTACCACGGACAGGGGTCCGTCCACGCGTGTTTAATTTCCTGATTGCAACCGAACTTGCAGGGAAGGTTTTTGAGGCAGAAGGCCGAACCTGCGGCGGCAAACCAACCAGGGGCCACAGGGCCCCATGGGCAGAAAAGAGGTGTAGTCCGGACCGAGGCATCAGCGCGAAGGTAAGGCACGCCCCTTTATCTCAGTTGTTATAACTTCGAGGCACATTTAACACTCGTGCCCTTTTCAGGACAAAGAGACCTCGCCGGACTATATCCGGAGAGGCTGCTAATCGCGCCTCCACCAGCCAGGCTCCAAAGCCCGGTCCGGGGCGGAAGCGAGCGCGAGGCGTGTGCCAGACGTTCCTCCGACGGAGGATGCGGACGGGTTATCTGCCACCAACTCAGAGGTGGAAAGTGCCATGAACCACAGGCGTCGCCGGACAATTCTTCACGACGCTTGCTTCTCCCAAGAGGCATTAGATGCCTTCAATTCGGGAGATGCGCACCTCCGTGCCGCTCAAAATGGTCTAGCCAGAGCCACGGAGCAATATGTAAAAGACATATGGGTAAGAAAATTTTGGTAATTATATATGTAGCAGCAGCCCCCGAGACTGAATACAGTTAGAATAATTGGTTTAAGGATCATTTGAAATGCAGGTTCTTACAGAAAAGAATTCCCTACTGACCTAGGAGCTGGACGAGTGCAAAGCCCAACTGGAGGCCGCACTGGCCGTGGCAGGGGAGCCTAAGGAGACCCCCTCTGGTAATATACATTTCAAAAGATAAGTATGTGGCAAAGCACGGCTTTTGTGCGAATCTGACAAATAAAATTGCAGATGGCGCCGGATTGAATCCGGAAAGGCAACACCTCGAACGCCAACTAAGGGCTGGTGAGAGGGTGCTGTTAAAGGTGATGGGGAGAAGAACGTTCTCCAAGATGCCAACACCCGGCTGGGCGTCGAGCTAAAAGATGTTTGTGCCCAACTGTCAGACTCCGTGAAGGAGAATCAGCGGCTTCGGCGTGGCATATTTAGTAAGTGCTTGAACGAACCTTTTAAAGGAAAGTTCGGCGGTGCCGTTGATTAACAGAGCAATATCCGTAGGTATGTTAACAGGTCGTCCTGCAGAGGAGATGCCCAGTTCTACGGGTGACCTTCTTCCCGAGCTCTTGCAATTGCTCGATCGAGTTTGGCAGGCGATGCGAGGTGTCGCCCAGGTCCTGTGGCCATCCGTCTCCACACCCGAAGGTCTTGGAGAGCTTGCGAAGAAGTTAAGGGGAGCACGGCGGCGCTTTCAGTTGTGGAAGATATCAGCCTGCCATCAAGGTGCTAGGGAGGCCTGGGCCATGGTGAAGACGCGGTATTCACAGGCCGACCCTAACCATATGGCTGAGGTTGGTCTTGTAGGGCCCGATGGGAAGGAGATCCCTGTAAGCTTAGTGTACGGCCAAGTAGAGTTGGCCGCAAAGTACTCCCAGCAGGACTGTAAATTAGACAGCCTGTTAGATGGTATTGAAGAGGAATACAATCAGTCAAAATGACTATGTAATCGAATTGACACTTTAATGCCTTCTAGCCGGATTGTAGATCATTTGTCATGGCCGACCTTTTCGCTTCAACCTCGGGGCCTGACGGTCCAGAGTGTGTCCGAATTCCCATGCGGTTATATAGGAACCGGGGAATGCGTGGAGACCAGGCGTAGGGGTCATTAGTGCGTGAACAGACAAGTGCCCGACTAGTTATGTTATATTACATGGTTAGTAAGAAACATCTTCCAGGGAGAATAGTTCCGTTAGGGGTTCCTTTCCCTGGGGGGGCATGCCCTAAAGTGCATGTCCATGCTGCGAAAAGAAACGCAAGAAAAACGCCTGGGGGCACATAGATAAAGAAAAAGATCATCTTTAGTTCACCGACCGAATATTCTCTTAAGAACGCCAGCTTTCGGCTTCACCCAGTCTGAGGTACACGTCCGGCTGATCCGGCAATAACAATCGCAGAGGTGCTCCCTTTACCACCTAGCCGAATAATCGGGAACGTAGGGGTAAGCATAGGAGCCAGGCAACCCAGCTTGGCCAAAACTTAAGTCATATCGATGCATATGATGGTGAATAAAAGGTACATGCGGAAGTTTGACACATGTGTTAGGCATGAAACCCGTATAAATAAACTTCTGTTTAAAGAAGGCCCCAGGTTTACTGAGCGCGGATAGCGCGTCAATTTGTGAGCCTTTAAAGGTTATAAGAGAGAGAAAAAGGGAGAAGGAGAGAAATGTACGACGGACAGTATATAAAAAATGGACAGAGTAAGGAGACGAACACAGGGTCCGGCGCTAGGCATAGAATCTTCGGAGACGGGCTGCGTTCCATGGGTTTGGCTCGAGTCGGTTATCCGATGCATTTCGCAGGCGGTACGCTCCACCAGTCAGGACTTGGTCAATTATGAAGGGACCTTCCCACTTGGGCTTGAGTTTGTCCTTTTTCTTGTCCGGCAGGCGTAGAACTAATTCGCCAACGTTGTAATTTTTGGCCCGTACTTCTCTGCTTTGGTATCTTCGAGCTTGCTGTTGATAGAATGTGGAACGGGCTTTCGCCACATCACGCTCCTCCTCTAATGCGTCCAAACTGTCCTGCCGATCGAGCTCGGCTTCTCTTTCCTCGTACATGCGCACTCGAGGTGAGTCATGAATTATGTCGCAAGGCAGAACTGCCTCTGCGCCGTACACCATGAAGAATGGTGTGTATCCGGTGGTGCGATTCGGCGTGGTCCGCAGCCCCCAGATTACGGAGTCGAGCTCCTCTACCCAGTGCGTGTTAGATTCCTTGAGGGACCACACTAGTCTGGGTTTATTGCCGCTCATGATAAGACCATTTGCACGTTCGACCTGGCCGTTAGTTTGTGGGTGATAGACGGAAGCATAATCAAGCTTTATGCCCATATTGTTGCACCAGAGTTTTACCTCGTCGGCCGTAAAGTTCGTGCCATTATCAGTGATGATGCTGTGGGGGACGCCGTAACGGTGTACGGCCCCGGATATGAAGTCTATCACAGGTCCGGATTCGGCCGTCTTAACAGGCTTGGCTTCTATCCATTTGGTGAACTTATCCACCATGACCAGTAAGTATTTGTGTTTGTGGGTTCCGTCTTTAAGGGGTCCAACCATATCAAGCCCCCAGACCGCAAAGGGCCAAGTGATGGGGATAGTTTGGAGGGCGGTGGGTGGCATATGGTTTTAGTTTGCAAAGAGCTGGCAGCCGGTGCATCGTTGGACTAAGTCCTGAGCGTCTGCCCGGGCCGTCGCCCAATAAAAGCCTGTACGGAAGGCCTTGCTTACCAGGGACCGGGCTGCAACGTGATGACCGCCGAGTCCGGCATGGATTTCAGCCAGGAGATTCTGCCCCTCGTCTTCGGAGATGCACCTTTGAAGGACTCCGGTAGTGCTTTTCTTATAAAGCTCTCCCTTGCGGACTCTGTAGGCTTTGGATTGCCGCACTATGCAGCGTGCCTCATTTTGGTCCTCGGGGAGTTCCTGCCTAGTAAGGTAGGCGAGGAATGGTTCTGTCCACGGGACGATGATGGCCATTATTACGTGGGCTGAAGGTGTTATTTCAATGGCAGAGCCTCCGATTGTGTCAGAATGTTCGGTGTCGGGCAGTGCGGTTGGGTCCGGGCTGTTATTGTTTGGCTCCCCTTCCCATGCCACGGATGGCTTGAAAAGCCTTTCCAAGAAGATGTTGGGGGGACTACATCGCGTTTTGCGCCGATGCGTGCCAGGACATCCGCCGCCTGATTGTTTTCCCGGGCTATATGGTGAAATTCAAGTCCCTCGAACCGAGCTGACATTTTTAGGACGGCGTTGCCGTAAGCTGCCATTTTCAGATCCTTGGCATCGAAGTCTCCGTTTATTTGGGAGATTGCAAGGTTCGAGTCCCCGCGCACCTCTAGGCGTTGGATGCCTATGGATACTGCCATCCGGAGACCATGTAGAAGGGCCTCATATTCGGCCGCATTGTTGGAGTCCATGTACAGAATCTGTAGTACGTATTGAACTGTGTCTCCTGTGGGGGACGTCAAAACGACGCCAGCCCCACTACATCACACCCTAGATTTTCCCTACCGCTGTGTGTTGGGAAAAGTTTCTTTCTCCAACGGACTGTTGGTCGGAAAAATTTCTATCAAACTGTTGGTCGGTAATACTTACGTAGCACGACCAACCGTCGGTCGGGAATACTTTGATATTTGACGTCCGACTGTCGGTCGGGAAAGCTCTTGTTTCCATCACACTGTTGGTCGGCGAATATTGCCGACCGACTGTTAGTTGCGAATTGGGCCGGCCCATCTTTGCGCGCGACCGGGCCGAAAACTTAGCGCCAACCCCCCCTCGTCCTTTTCTATTCGGCCTACAGGTGTCACGACCGCGTCCAAATTCCCCAAACCCAAATCCTCATGCGCGCTCCCTCCTCCCCTCCCCCCGCCGCCGACCGCTAGCAATCTAGCAGCCCACACGCCGTCGGCCGTCGCCAGCACGGCCTCACCGCGGCAGCGAGGTTTCAGCCCTGCCCCCTTCATCCTCAGGCACCCCCCACTGCTAACACTTTTAACCCTCGGGCCGCATGTTCTCGAAGTCAGAGCACCGACGCTGAGAGGCCAAGGAGCGGTGGTGAACGCCGCCACCCCTCTCAGATCCGGGGGTGAGATAGAGAGGTGGGTCACCTGGGAGAGGGAGAACTAGCCCCCGCTCTCGTCACCAAGGCGCCTCCACCGCCGCCGCCACGCCAGGGGCCTCCATCGATCTGCACTCGCCGGATCTGTTCAAGGAGAATCTGGCCATTGACTGCCGGTGCGTTCCCTCCCCCGATGGTGAGTGGTATTTTCCCTCCCCTGCTCCCTCTCCACCCCTTCCCAATCAGTGCTACCGTGGTTTGATTTGTTCCATTTCCTTTTTCTCTTCAGATCCGCCATGACTTGTGGTAATTCTTCTATCCAGCAAGCAGCTCTTCGGTTGGGAGTTGGAGCAGAATGTAAGATTTGGTTTAGGTTATACGGTATTTTGTTTAACTGTCCAGAATCAATTAAACAATTGCAAATTTGTACTACTAATTCTTATAGTGAAAAGTTAGACGTCAGGTCATGGTTTGATAGGTGTAAGGTTGTGGTTTGGTAGTTTCTAGCGATTCTGTAGTATAATCGATAAAATCTAGTAGACATACAAGAGTATAAAATTTGGCTTTATGCTCTTCTTTCCTGATGATGACTTCGGCGGCAATTTTATTTTCTTCTATTGCTTTTAATGTTTGTCTGCAGTGGCGGAGCTACAAAGAAAAGCCTGGGCGGGCCAATCTAAAAAAACACGAAAAAAAATCAACTCAAGGAAAGGATGATGAGCTGCTGCTGAAAAGTCTTCCTCAACTTAATCTGTAACGTACATCTCTTTTTTCACTTGAAAACCAAATCGATTTTGCATTGATCAGCCTTGCTACCCAGTGCCTATGGAAATTATCTACTATCCAAATTAGGATGTGTATTATCAATTCACTGAATTTCGGAGTGCTATAGCCTACATTTTATAGGAAAATTAGACTGCCTGGGAGATGAGAGTTTGTGGGTTGTGCATGTGCCTGTGCTAGTGCAGCAGCGCTCCTCGCCTAGGTCTGCACTTGCCGTCACCCGGCTGGGCGCAGCCGCTGCTAGCTGCCGCCTGGGGCGTGGCCAAGCCACCGCGGCATGGGTCGCCCTGGAGCATCCGCACTCCGCATCGCTCTAGTTCTACGCTGCTACTCGCTGCGGCCATCAGCTGGACCTTAATTTGCGGCTCCGCCCCACCTCTCTCTGTCCCTCTGTGCAGCTGTACGTGTGGCTCGTGCCCTAGCATGGAGGGCGACTGAGGCTGGATGCAAGGAGAGAAGCCTGACGAGGCAAGACAGCATGCGAGTGAGGCAGTCGTGGGCTGGCCTGCACGTATATAGCTATATTTTTACCTCAGCGGCTGGGCGGGCCATGGCACACTTTTGCCCTCACGACGCTCCGCCAGTGGTCTGCACCATTCGAGCTAGCATGTTTTGCACCAAGAAATTAAAGTGCACAGTGTTTTTTCATCAAATATTCATCTATAGGCGTATGGCCTTTATTTTGTTTATTAAAGGCAGAACCAATTGGCAGGTGCAACAGCTGCACCATTTATGTAGGCAACCTCCCTGCAGACATTCTTAAGAGGGAGGTTGAGGATATCTTTTACACGGTCCATATTCAATTTTGTGTAATGATTTTGGCATTAGCTTTCCTTGTGGCTTTGGCAATTATGTAAAGATAATTGACTATATCACAAACTAATGAAGTTTTTGACCAAGTTTTCACTGTAAGTTGTACATAGTAAGGAAACTATGCTATAGGTTGCAGCTCATTTACAAGGCATTGTAAGGAATTAAAATCGATTTATTCATGCCTTAATTTTATTTATCATTATGCAGCATAGACATATTGTGGATATTGACTTGAAGATTCCTCCATGACCTCCTGGTTATGCTTTTCTTGAGGTTAGTATTTTGTCATGGTCATGTAGAATTTTCACTGTAATGTGAGGCTTATACTTAGAATTTGTAATAGAAGTCTTATTGTTATTATTTGGGATTCAAAATAGTCTCTTAACTATGTGTATATTTTTTGGGTTGATATAACTAATGATCTTTTTAGTCTGAGGATCCTTGTGATGCCGATGATTTAATTTATGGTCGTGATGGGTATGACTTTGATGGCTACGGGCTGCGGGTATGCATGTAGTGCATGTTGCCTTTTTTTTGCTGAAAGCAAAGACTGATTTCTGGTGCCTGTTTTTTGAAAAGGTATTTCTCAGGTGGAATTCACATATCATGGTATTCCTGTATCGCGCACATATTGTCATATCATGGTATTCTTATCTCGCACGCATATCGGATACATATTTGGAAGTAGCAAAATGTACTGGTGGTATAACTGCATATATACATGTATTGTTCATATGCATTGTATGTTTCTCTAATGTGTTCTTGTAATATAATTGTTTTACAAGCACACAAACTGAGTTTCAGATCTTTATTTTATATATAGGTCTTAGATTTCAATTATAGGTCCTACATTTTGATTAAAAACACAAATGTAGAGTTGTAGGGATTTTTAGTTCTGGATTATTTAGCTCTCATGTCGTGGACTACAAATATTGTGGTTGGACGAGAACATTTTTTTGTTGTATTTTAAGTCAATGCAGACTGTTGTAGTTTTGATATCATAATATCTGTTTTGTAAACAACCTTCGATAACCTAGTGCTTTTGCTTGGGTTGGATAAAAGATACTTGTGGCGTATAGCAGAAAACCCTGCTTGATCGAATGCTCTTGATTTGTTTTCTTTTCTGCTGAAGCTTACTATTTTATGTTGTGCTTGTTTCCAAATTCCGTTTGACATACCTTTACAGTGCGCTGATTTCCATAGCTGCTAAACGTTTCCTGTAATATACCCTTATTATCCTCTAGGCTTGGTAATCTCGGATCTCAGCCTAATGCTAGAGCTCTCTTCAGATGGTTTCGACAATTGAGCCTGACTCGGGATATCAGTCCTGAATCTTTATTTTTTTCTCGTGAAATACTTACAACTTGGCAACTTGGCACGAGCCGCTATTGCCTTGCGCTCTTGAAGATAGTTGGTGATTTTTCACGTGGGAATTTCTAACAAGCAATGACTATGCCATCTGTATTTGAAGTTTCTATTTGTTTTCTAGATTTGTTTGTAATCCTCCCGCTGCTGCTGTCTCTCTAATTTCTAGACTTATGAGGTTGTTGTGAATGGTCTGATTACAAGGGATGCTACACTGCCTTATCAGTATGATGGTTTATGATATGTTGGCGAGGCTGTGCAAGGTCCATTGCATGGCCATCTAGCAAGGTAAACACCAACCATGTATTCAGTATATTACTCCGAATACCTTGATAATTTGTGTAATGACCCTATGCCATTGCAGAAGTTCTTGTCAACATCCTGTTGGGAAGGAAATGCATAAAGAACCTAGTATTCGGTTGTCCGCATCAACTGGATGATTTTGTAACGGAGGACATTCCTTGCTATTTGGAGATGCTGCATCTTTAGCTTTCATTTTGTAAAACTGGATCTATGTCGTGTCTTTTGACACTCAACCAACATGTGTAATGCACTTAATTATCTTTGTTTTTGTAGCAATCTAGGTGTAGTGACTCATTAGAACGAATGAACTATTTGTATGTGTGATGATCTAATGTATGATGCTATCATTTTTTCCGCTGTGTCCTTCTGGATTTAAGATTATGCATGTTGGTAATTTATGGATTTAAATGTACATCTTATATAGCATGTAGAATGTTGATGTAGTGAGTGCACCATGCCGTTGTGGTTGTTTGGATGGCCCAACTGAATGTTGGTCGGAAAAGATTACCCTATCTGATAGTCCATTGGGAAAGGCCCATGGCAACCCTGATGAATTGTTGGTTGGGAAAGATGAAAGATGCTCCATAGCCGACAAGCAGTCGGTCGGGAAAAGTATGTCGGTCGGGAAAGGGTTTTCCCGTCTGGACTTACCCCAACAGACATGATCGGTCGGCAATAGTTTTTCCTGACCGACTAGCAGTCGACAGAAGCTATTTTCCCATCTAACTTGGTTGTGGGGAATGCAGTGTCATGGTGTAGTGCCCCCAGTCCAGCCAACATTTTGGAGCCGTCGAAATCCATGATCCAATTTGAATATGTGCCGTACTCTCTAGGGAGTTCGGCCTCCGTCCATTCTGCGACGAAGTCGGTCAAAACTTGTGACTTGATGGCTCGTCGTGGCTTATAAGTTATGTCGAATGGGAGGAGCTCGATGACCCATTTCGCAATCCGGCCCGTTGCGTCACGATTGTTTATAATGTCGTTAAGTGGTACTTCTGAGGCTACTGTTATTGAACACTCTTGAAAGTAGTGTCGTAGCTTCCGGGATGCCATGAATACCGCGTACGCAATCTTTTGATAATGCGGGTACCGTGATTTGCAGGGAGTGAGGACAGTGGACACATAATAGACCAGCCTTTAAAGGGGGAATTTGTGTCCGTCCGCTTCTCGTTCGACGACGAGCACTACGCTTACCACCTGATGTGTTGCTGCGATGTACAATAGCATTGGTTCGCCAGTGTTTGGCGCGGCCAGGACTGGGTTTGTTGCCACTATGGCTTTTATTTCGTCGAGTCCGGCCGTAGCTGCGTCCGTCCATTTGAAGTGTTCGGTGCACCAAAGGAGGCGGTAAAGGGGATGGGCCTTTTCTCCTAAGCGGGAGATAAAGCGGCTTAGAGCCGCCACACATCCGGTTAACTTTTGTATTTGTTTGAGGTCCTTTGGGATATCCAGTTGCGACAGAGCTCGGATCTTGGCTGGATTTGCTTCAATTCCTCTGCTGGATACAATGAAGCCCAAGAGCTTTCCGGCTGGAACGCCGAAAACGCATTTTTCCGGGTTGAGCTTGATGTCGTATGTTCAGAGATTGTCAAATGTGAGTCTCAAGTCGTCTACTAGAGATTCAACATGTCTTGCTTTGACGACCACGTCCACTGTTTTACCGATCTGGCTTGCCAAACATGTCTGAATCATGCGCTGATATGTTGCGCCGGCGTTTTTGAGCCCGAAGGGCATCGTGTTGAACCAGAATGGCCCGCATGGTGTGATAAATGCCGTTGCGGCTTGGTCTGGTTCTGCCATCTTGATTTGATGGTAGCCAGAATATGCGTCGAGGAAACACAACGAATCGTGTCCTGCGGTTGCATCGATAATTTGATCGATGCGGGGGAGGGGGAAGGGATCCTTTGGGCAAGCCTTGTTAAGGTCTTTAAAATCAACACATAGGCGCCAGGATTTTTCCTTCTTTGGTACCATCACCAGGTTTGCTAGCCAGTCCGGATGTTTTATATCTCTGATGAATCCGGCCTCTAATAGCTTTGCTAGCTCCTCTCCCATAGCCTGTCTCTTAGGTTCGGAAAAACACCGGAGAGCCTGTTTGAGAGGTTTGAATCCTATTTGGATATTTAAGCTGTGCTTGGCCAGCCTGCGTGGGATTCCTGGCATGTGTGAAGGGTGCCAGGCGAAAATGTCCCAGTTCTCTCGTAGGAACTCTCGCAATGCGGCGTCTACATCAGGGTTTAACTGTGCCCCGATGGAAGCTGTTTTATTGGGGTCCGTTGGATGGACTTGGAATTTGACTATTTCGTCCGTTGGTTTAAAGGAGGTGGATTTGGATCTTTTGTCGAGTACCACATCATCCCTATTCACCGTAGAGCGCAGCGTAGTCAGCTCCTCAGCCGCTAGGGCTTCGGATAGTGCCTCGAGGGCCAGTGCGGCTATCTTGTTTTCGGCGCAGAGTGCTATGTCCGGATCACTAGCGAGAGTGATGATCCCATTGGGCCCGGGCATCTTGAGTTTCATGTACCCGTAATGGGGTATTGCTTGGAAGATTGTGAATGCTTCCCGCCCTAGCAAAGCGTGATAACCACTGCTGAACGGGGCCACGTGGAACGTGACTTCTTCGGACCTGTAATTGTCCGGCGTGCCGAACACCACATCTAGTGTGATTTTTCCTGTACAGCGCGCTTCCCGACTAGGGATTATTCCTCTAAAGGTTGTGCTACTTCGCGTGATGCGGTTCCAGTCTATATCCATTTTTTGGAGAGTTTCCTCATAGATGAGGTTCAATCCGCTGCCGCCGTCCATGAGTACCTTGGTGAGACGAAAGCCGTCCACTATTGGACTGAGGACCAATGCGGCTGGTGCTCGGGCTGTTCGGAATTTAGGTTCATCACTGGCGTTGAATGTAATGACCGTGTCACTCCATGGGTTTATTGTTGCTACTTGGTATACTTCAGCAAGGCTGCGGAGTGTCCTTTTTCGCATGTTATTTGATGCGAAGGTCTCGAAGACTGTTAATACCGTATTGGTGTCTCTGGGGTGGCTTTCTGTGGCCTCCGGGATTAGGAGGTTTTCGCCAATTTTGGCCACCTGCCGGAGTATCCAACATGCTCTAAGGTTGTGAGTTGGTGTGGCGTCCTCTGTACTATGAATTTTACAGGGTCCATTAAGCCATCCTTCCAGTACGGTTCCATGCCCTGAAGAGGGTTTTTGCCTTTTGGTGTTTGACCCGGGTGTCTGGCGATGATGCACCCTTTTATTTCGGACTGGGCTTGCATTAAGGGCCGGATTGTCCCAAAATTTTGTTTCAGTTTTCCGGGCGCTTTCCATCGCATAGTACTTTCGTACTATGGACGCTAAGTCAACGAAGCGTGTAATATCACGGCGACTTATGGCGTTGAGTATTCCCTTGTCCGTGCAATTATTGCAAAAGGATGAAATTGCGTCTTCCTCGTGGTAGCCCTTTATCCTGTGCATAACCAGGAGGAATCTGGCCCAGTAATGATGTACTGTTTCTTTGGGCTCTTGCCTGATTTGGGATAGATCGCTAATGTTCGGGTGGGTGGGTGGAATTGAATCCGAAGCCTTACCCCTTCTGAGGCTCAGAGGCCGAGGAATTTCTGAACTCGAAAATTTGGATTCCTGGGTGTCGTCCAATGAATCCAGTCCGTCGCTTGATTCTCGGTTCAGGTCTTGAGTGATATCCTCCCCTCCGCGGACATCCGGCTTGGAGGGATTGGGAATCCGGACGTAGCGAGTCCTTAGGATAGATGAAGGGTCGCCGCACCGTCCTTCTACCACAGCAACGTGATGGGTGGCTTGGGGAGAGTTAATCTCTCTCAGATCGGTTTTAGGCCCAATCTGGTCGTAATCCGTAGCGACTCCCAGGGTGGCGAAGCGATCCACGAGCTCGTTTATGGAGGAAAGCTCTATTGGATTTAACTGCTCGGCAAGTTCCGAGTTGACATGAAGATTGTTTTCGATGGCTCAAGAGGTCATCGTCGGCGTAGAAGCCGAACAGGTGGTCATAAGAAAACCACCTAGCCGGAGGGTTTGGCCGACAGCCAAAGCTCCCTTAGCAACGGTGCCGTCTTTAAAGACGGATGGTAACAGGAGGCAGGGGACACGAAGTTTTACCTAGGTTCGGGCCCTCTCGATGGAGGTAAAACCCTACGTCCTACTTGATTAATATTGATGATATGGGTAATACAAGAGTTGATCTACCACGAGATCAAAGAGGCTAAACCCTAGAAGCTAGCCTATGGTATGATTGTTGATGTGTATGCTGTCCTACGGACTAGAACCCTCTGGTTTATATAGACACCGGATAGGGTTAGGGTTACATAGAGTCGGTTACAATGGTAGGAGATCTGAACATCCGTATCGCCAAGCTTGCCTTCCACGCCAAGGAAAATCCCTTCCGGACACAGGACGGAGTCTTCAATCTTGTACCTTCATAGTCCAGGAGTCCGGCTGAAGGTATAGTTCGGCTATCCGAACACCCCCTAATCCAGGACTCCCTCAGTGGTGGCAGGTGAAGTCTAGGCCTCTTGCCATGCTGGCGTGGCAATGTTTCTATTCAAGGCGGATATGTGATTTTGGCTCCAGATTGGATCGAATCAGCGACGGTGATGAGTGCGTAGGATTCCTCTCGACCATTCTCACGGTTTGGCGAGGTGGGTCGCGACCCTCCTCCCAGGCTCCAGTGGTGGCACATGCAGGCAGTGGCCGGTGTGCCAGGGCTCCCATGGTGGCAGTGTTGTTGTGGATGGTCATCGGATCTGAGTGGCCAGACATGGGGCTTTGAAGGTGGTCTGGATGGTGCACATGTTGTCGATTGGATGCTCATGGGACAGATCTGGGTGAAAACCTGGTCTCCGACCGGTGGTCGGAGCCAGTGATGGTGTCGCCGTCAGCGTCGTATCCTTATTGAAGGTGTTATCGAGGTGAAGCTCCCAACTCCTTCCGATACCTCCGGGGGAAACCCAAGATCAGTCGATCGGATGACGGTGGCACACTTGTGTCGTTTCCTCCTTGGGGCGTCATTCTTGGAGGCGTGCATTGGCTTGAGGGACCCGTGGACAGTTCCAGCGGTGGAGCGGCTTTCCATGTGACACATCGACGACGTGGAGTCTCGGCGGCATGGCAGGGCAAGGCCTTGGCGACAAATGTGTGATGATTTACGCATGCAGGAAGGAGGCATTGTCTAGCGCCATGGGGGCGTCGACGGCAGGCCTGGCAATGTTAATGCATCAGTACCTGCTCTGAAGATGGATCGGTGGAAGACGGCGGCGACGACCTATCAGAGCATGTCGGACCGGTTTGCGCCCCAAACCTAGTATGTGGCTTGGTTGGGGCATTAGATGTCAGCCATTGGTGCGATGTCTCTTTGGTACTAGGCTCGGACTATTGATACCTCTTCATCAAATGGATAGGAGTAGCGACAAATGTTGCTAAGATCATGGCTTCAGACTACCTGATGTACTACTTTGTAAGGTCTTTATGAATAATTAATAAAATGGCTGCATGCGTCTCCCAGATACAGAGGCCGGGTGACATCTTCCTTTTCGAAGAAAAATAAATGAAAAGCCTTCGTCAGCTTTGGAAATATTTGAACATAACTATTTTTCTTCTTTGGAGAATGCAGCGGGGTGATGATTCTACAAGGACAACAAAGGAATTATTACTAGAATATGCAAGAGTACCTGTTGCAGTTTGGTGACGAGGAACAAATTCTCGGTAGAAAATGAACATTTTAATTCCACTAAGTGTCTTGAGAAAATGGCCATTTTAATTCCCCTAAGTGTCTGCTTCATTCCCGATGGCATGATTCCTCAGAAAGAAAGCTAACACGCACGAATCATAACACACATATCAAATGGTAATGCAAACTATGGTGATGATCCTGAAAAGGAGAGGGGTGTGCGCAAAAAGGCTTATTTCTCCAGATAGCTCGATAAATATAAATGGCTAGCCAGTTCGTAATCTCAATGGAAGAGTTGCAGCCTTGCAGGCACCTTTCATTTGCTTGAGGGTGCCTAAGCGTGCAACTCTAGGGATGCAGCTCCTGCAAAAGCTACACCGGGGAAAGGGCCTATAGTGAAGAGGAGGCAAGGTAACAGGGAAATAGGAGATGATGTGGACATGATCAATGATGTGGCCAGGAGGAGGACCGCGAGATCCAATGAGAATTTTGTGCTGAAACTGTCGCGGGATTGGCACCGCCGCAACGGTGAGAAAGCTCCAGGAGCCATCGGTGGTTTGCATTGTGGAAACGTAGTTGGCAAACGAAAAAGCAAGTGGAAGGCCCAACACCTTTTGCTAGGTTTTGTTAAGGGTTTTGCAGTGGCCAGTTCACGAAGAAGTGGGGGCCTGGGTGTGTTTTGGTGGAATAGAGTAAGTCTTCGTGTTAAGAACTACTCGAAATATCACACTGATGCATGGGTGTCTGAACAGTGAATAGATCACCGGCCACTCACAAGTTTCTACGGTGAAGCTAACAAAAGTTTGAGACAACAAACTTGGGATACCATGGCTCATTTGAGAGGGGAATCCACCCTCCCATGGTTATGCATAGGTGATTTTAACGGAGTTCTCGCGCGGGGAAGAACAGATGAGACCAAATTTGCGAGATGTGTGCCAAATGAGTGGGTTCACATAGGGCATCGATCTTTGTGGTCTTGATAACTTGGGCTACATTAGTGTGGACTGGACCTTTGAAAAATGTGTTGCTGGAGGCCAGTTTTGCAGGTTTAGGCTGGACAAGGCCTTAGTAACAACGAGCTGGAGTGCGGCACAACCTTTTGTGTCAGTTCGGTACCTGGTGGCCACCAAGTAGGATCACAGTCCCATGTCCTTTGCACGGAAAGGGATCCGGAAACTGAAGTCTTGCGGTGGATCGACCTTTCAGATTTGAAGCCGTGTCCGAAACTCATGCGGATTTCTTCCTTATGATAGAGAAGGTCTGGAAGGACGGTACCCATTGTGGCTCGGTTCAAGATATGCATGATAAGCTGACCAGACTGGCGGGTTCGCTAGTGACGTGGGGAGCCTGCAGTTTCAGCCAAGTCAGGAAGGAATTGAGTGTTAAATTGTGATTCAAATTATACCGTGTTAGACTAGACATAGTATAACTGGTGTGGGCTTTTGCGTTGACGTCGACGCGTACGAGTACAACTCGTTTATTTGTCCTCTAAGGACTCTCATGTATTGCCCTCTTATATATCCTATGTAGTCGCAACTTAGACGGTCTGTCGTCTTGTGCTTATAATACTCCTCATAGTGATTGCGCCTTCGTGCGTCCGTGGTTTTCTCCTGCAAGGGTTTTCATATAAAAATCCGTGTCTCTTTGTCTCGTTTTATTCTCGTTATTATTTAACAAGTGGTATACAAAGCTAAGATTACAGATACGAGATTCGAGATCAAGAATTAGGGTTGCACGCGCCGCAGCCGCCGCGTGACAAGGCGATCCGACTTCGGGTTGATTTCCGCTGCAGCGCTGTACAAAGCCGAGACCGACAGGAGCTTAAAAGGATTCGCAGGCGATCCGTCCGACCACAAGTTCCACCGAGTTGCCGCTGCTGAGCCGCCGCTTATCCTCGCGAATATACGCAGCGTCACACGCGTGCCTGATCTGCTACTACTCCACGCGGAAGCAGCAGCTGTGCGTACAGGCTTGCGACGAGACGCTGCTGCTGCATCTACGCGTGAAGGCTCAAGTTCCAGGGATATTTTACTAGTAAATCAGCCACCTACTAGTATTCATTACGTGAAGCTACTGTTTTGGTCTCCAATTGCTACGGCCACTTCAAAAGCTACCAGGTGCTATTTGTTTTAGTTCTTTGTCTGCATATTAATTCAATCAAGAATTTTTCTACGGGCTTGTACTACCTTGTGTACATAGATTTATCTACTCATGGCATCCATGAAGTACGACTTTCCGCTACTGGATCGTGACACAAGGTTTACCCTATGGCAAGTCAAGATGCGGGCGTTGTTGGCACAGGCCGACTATGATGTAGCACTGGATAGTTTTGGGAAGAACCGAATTGAGGACTGGACTGCTGAGGAGAAAAGAATTGACTGTAAGGCTTTGTCACAAATTCAACTCCATTTGCATAATAATATTTTGCAGGAAGTTTTGAGCGAGAAAACTGCCGCCGCTCTATGGTTAAAGCTCGAAGGGATTTGCATGACTAAAGATCTCACCAGCAAGATGCATCTAAAACAAAAATTATTCCTGCACAGGTTACCCGAGGGAGGTAATGTTTTGAATCATATTTCAGAATTTAAAGATATCATATCTAATCTAGCTGCAATGGAGGTTAAGTATGAACAGGAAGATACTGCTCTAATGTTACTTTGTTCACTGCCAAGTTCTTATACCAATTTTCCAGACACCATATTATACAGTCGTGATACTCTCACACTTAATGAAGTTTATGAAGCTTTGAACTCTAAGGAGAAGATGAAATTAATGGTGCCTCATGATGGTTCGAGTTCATCCCAAGCCGAGGGATTATCTGTTCGTGGCAGGACAAAGGAGAAGAACTCCAATAATGGAAACAGAGGCAAAAGTAAGAACGGCTACAGGGGCCGGTCGCAATTCAGAGACAAGAAATATTGCAGATATTGCAAGAGAGACGGGCATGACATCTCAGAGTGTTTCAAGTTGCAGAATAAGGAAAAGAGGAAAGGTAACAAACAAGGTGAAAATTCTGCTAACGTTGCCCGTGATGATAGTTTCGATGATGCTCTTGTCGTTATTGCTGGATGTGTTGAGACCAATGATGAGTGGGTACTTGACACCGCATGCACTTTTCATATGTGTTCACATAGAGATTGGTTTAATACTTTTGATTCCACTAGTTCTGCTGGTTCTGTTTTGGGTTTTGATAATTCACCATGCAAGATTGAAGGCATAGGTTCTATTCGAATCAAGATGTTTGATGGCATAATCAGAACTTTGACAGATGTTCGGTATATTCTGAAGATGAAGAGAAATCTTATATCTGTTAGTGCCCTTGGTGCAAAGGGGTACAAGTATTCAGGTGGAGATAGTGTTTTGAAGGTCACCAAAGGCTCCCTTGTTGTGATGAAAGGTGACTTAAGTTCGACCAATGGTCTTTATTACCTTCGAGGTTCTACCGTTTCAGGTAACGCTACTCCAGTTATTTCAGAGAATTCTGATTGTGATGCTGCTAAACTTTGGCATATGCGTCTTGGACATATGAGTGAACTTGGTTTAGCAGAGTTAAATAAGAGAGGTCTTCTTGATGGATATGAACCTGGTAAATTGAAATTTTGTGAGCATTGTATCTTCGGCAAGCACAAGAGGGTGAAGTTCAACACTTCGACTCATACAACTGAAGGTATTCTTGATTATGTCCATTCTGATTTATGGGGACCATCTCGCAAGAAGTCACTAGGTGGTGCTATTTACATGCTGACTATTATTGATGATTATTCGAGAAAAGTATGGCCTTATTTCTTGAAGCATAAATATGAAGCATTCTTAGCTTTTAAGGAGTGGAAGGTTATGATTGAAAGGCAGACTGAAAAGAAGGTAAAAATACTTCGCACTGATAATGGTATGGAATTCTGTTCTAAGCAATTTAAGAATTATTGCAAGTCTGAAGGCATTGTCAGACACTACACCGTTCCTTATACTCCTCAACAAAACGGTGTTGCTGAGCGTATGAACAGGACCATTATTTCCAAAGCCCGTTGCATGTTGTCCAATGCAGGTTTGCATAGGCGTTTTTGGGCTGAGGCCGCTTCCACTGCTTGTTATCTCATTAATCGTTCACCATCTATTGCTCTTAATAAGAAAACTCCAATTAAGGTATGGTCTGGTTCACCTGCTGATTATTCACAGTTGAGAGTTTTTGGTTGCACTGCTTATGCTCATGTTGATAATGGAAAATTGGAGCCTAGGGCTGTTAAGTGCATCTTTCTTGATTATAAGTCTGGTGTTAAAGGTTTTAAATTATGGAATCCTGAAACCCAGAAGGTTGTTATTAGCAGAAATGTTATCTTTAATGAATCTGGTATGTTACATGATGTTTCATCTACTAATATTCCCGTTGAGAGTGAACAGCAGCCTACTATTCAGCAGCATACTGTTCAGGTGGAGCATGTTATTGATTCAGATGTTTCATCTGATAATGAAATTGTTGATGCACATGATGAACCCACCGTTAATGATGATCATGTCACTCCCACTCCAAATCAGCCTATTGTTCCACCCAGTTGGAATCTCGCACGTGACAGAGTTAGACGGGGTATTAATAAACCTGACAGGTTAATTGAAGAGTGCAATATTGTTTCTTTTGCTTTATCTGTTGCAGAAGAAATTGAAGGTAATTCTGAGCCTTCTTCATATTCTGAGGCTATTATTTCTGATGATAGTAATAAGTGGATGACTGCTATGCATGATGAGATGTAATCACTTGAAAAGAATGGCACTTGAGATTTAGTAAAATTACCTAGAGAGAAGAAACATATTCGTTGCAAGTGGGTTTTCAAGAGGAAAGAATGTGTTTCTCCTAATGATGAGACAAGATATAAAGCAAGGTTAGTTGCTAAAGGTTATAGCCAGATTCCAAGTATTGACTATAACAAAGTCTTTTCTCCTGTTGTGAAGCATAGCTCTATTCGCACTTTACTCAGTATTGTTGCCATGCATGATCTTGAGCTTGAACAATTGGATGTTAAAACTGCATTCTTACATGGAGAATTAGAAGAGGATATTTATATGGAACAACCTGAAGGTTTTGTTATTCCTAGAAAAGAAAAGCTTGTCTGTAAGTTAAAGAAATCTCTGTATGGATTGAAGCAATCCCCTAGACAGTGGTACAAAAGATTTGACACCTTTATGCTCTCTCAAGGTTTCAAAAGGTCTAATTATGATAGTTGTTTTTATTTGAAAACTATCAAATGTTCAACTATTTATTTGCTCCTTTATGTTGATGATATGCTTATTGCTGCAAAGAGTATGTCAGATATTAATGAACTAAAGAAGCAATTGAGTAATGAATTTGAGATGAAGGATTTGGGTGCAGCAAAGAAAATACTTGGCATGGAAATATCCACAGATAGACCATCTGGAAAAGTGTATCTCAGTCAGAAGGGATATATTGATAAAGTTCTTTGCCGTTTTAATATGCATAATGCCAAGCCGGTGAGTACTCCGTTAGCTGCACACTTCAAATTATCATCAGCTCTATGTCCTAAGTCAGATGCAGATATTGAGTACATGTCTAGAGTTCCCTATTTGAGTGCAGTTGGTTCACTTATGTATGCCATGGTTTGTTCTCGTCCTGACTTATCATATGCATTGAGTGTTGTCAGTAGATATATGGCTAATCCTGGAAAAGAGCATTGGAAAGCAGTTCAGTGAATTTTCAGATACCTGCGTGGTACTTCTAATGCTTATTTACAGTTTGGGAAAAGTAGAGATGGACTTGTTGGTTTTGTTGATTCTGATTTTGCTGGTGATTTGGATAAGAGAAGATTGCTCACAGGTTACGTTTTCACCATTGGTGGTTGTGCTGTGAGTTGGAGAGCAACTTTACAGTCTATTGTGGCTTGTTCTACTACTGATGCCGAGTATATGGCTATTTCTGAGGCATGCAAAGAAGCTATCTGGTTGAAAGGTTTGTATTCTGAGCTTTGTGGAGATTCATCTTGCCCTACCGTATTTAATGACAGTCAAAGTGCTATATATCTTACAAAGAATCCAATGTATCATGAGAGGACGAAGTACATTGATGTTAGATTTCATTATATTCGAGATGTTGTTGCTGAAGGCGTTTTGAAGGTATTGAAGATAAGTACTCATGATAATCCTGCTGATATGATGACAAAGCCAGTTCCGACCAATAAGTTTGAGCTTTGCTCAGGCTTAGTTGGTATTTCTCACTAGTCTATGGACTTTGACGCACAAGGTGTTTATGCTGATTTGGGTGGAGTTATTCACTTTCTTCGACCACTGGAGGAAATTTGGATCAAGGTGGAGATTGTTAAATTGTGATCCAAATTATACTGTATTGGACTAGACGTAGTACAACCGGTGTGGGCCTTTGCGTTGACGTCAACGCGTACAAGTACAACTCGTTTACTTTTCCTCCAAGGACTCTCATGTATTGCCCTCTTATATACCCCATGTAGTCGCACCTCAGACGGTCTGTCGTCTCGTGCTTGTAATACTCCTCCTCATAGTGATTGCGCCTTCGTGCGTCCGTGATTTTCTCCCGCAAGAATTTCCACGTAAAAATCCGTGTCTCTTTATCTCGTTTTATTCTCATTATTATCTAACATTGAGGGACCTTAAAAGGCGACTTGAACAGTTTCGGTTAGTCCGAGGCAGGCAAGGCCCATCAAAGGAAGAGAGAAGGGTAGTGGCGAGAGTTATTGAACTAAACTACACGGAAGAGATCATGTGAAGTGGTCACGTGTGCAATGGTTAGCTGTAGGAGATGGTAGTACAAAAGAATTCCACCAAAAGGCAAGTATGAGAAGGAGAAAGAATAGGAGCGAACAACTTACACGTGATGACGGGTCTATGTGTAGTAATGAAAGTGAAGTTGGGCAAATGACTACAGATTTTTTATGAAAACCTTTACAAGTATGAAAGCACGGTAGGCATGGAGGAAGTTCTCTCACCACATCAAGTGGTAACTGAATCGACTGAAACTTTGCTAAAATCGTTGTTATGTGCCGATCTCGCTGCACAGGATAATGGGTTGCCATATTATTGCCTTTTGTTTCTAAATAATTGGTAGTGTGTATCTCAGGTGCCTGAAAAAACATGTCACTTTCATCCAAGGCCATTAGATCTTCAT
The DNA here is from genome assembly GCF_003073215.2 of Triticum urartu. NCBI lineage: Eukaryota > Viridiplantae > Streptophyta > Magnoliopsida > Poales > Poaceae > Triticum > Triticum urartu. The sequence goes on from NC_053028.1 coordinate 20,179,156, forward strand.
CCAACGGTTGAAAATAGATCTATGTTGCCATCTTTGACCTCGAGCTTCTTCCTCACGAAGCCGCAGGCAAACCCAGACCTAACCGCCTGCCTCCAAGCCCCGCGGCCGGTGGCTATCACTGCCTCGCCACCCCGCGCTCCCCTCGACCTCCCCCTACCGTCATGCCGGCTGCCGCGCCCCGGTCATCCCTCTAAGCCCCAAACAACTCCGGTGACACCCCCCCCCCTCCCCCCGCGGGCACCCCCCACTCCTAAGATAGATAATGAGGCTAGCAGCTGCTTCCCTCTGAGATAGACAATGAGGTTGTTGCTCCCCCCACGGTAGGCATGGAGGAAGTTCTCTCACCACATCAAGTGGTAACTGAATCGACTGAAACTTTGCTAAAATCGTTGTTATGTGCCGATCTCGCTGCACAGGATAATGGGTTGCCATATTATTGCCTTTTGTTTCTAAATAATTGGTAGTGTGTATCTCAGGTGCCTGAAAAAACATGTCACTTTCATCCAAGGCCATTAGATCTTCATCCAACGGTTGAAAATAGATCTATGTTGCCATCTTTGACCTCGAGCTTCTTCCTCACGAAGCCGCAGGCAAACCCAGACCTAACCGCCTGCCTCCAAGCCCCGCGGCCGGTGGCTATCACTGCCTCGCCACCCCGCGCTCCCCTCGACCTCCCCCTACCGTCATGCCGGCTGCCGCGCCCCGGTCATCCCTCTAAGCCCCAAACAACTCCCGGTGACACCCCCCCCCCCTCCCCCCGCGGGCACCCCCCACTCCTAAGATAGATAATGAGGCTAGCAGCTGCTTCCCTCTGAGATAGACAATGAGGTTGTTGCTCCCCCCCCCCCCCCCCCCTCTAAGATAGATTCTTAGATAGTAGGGCTACCTCTTCTCCGGCGAGGTTGCTCCTTCTTGGACGAGTTCAAGATGAACTAGAAAAAGTGACTGACGGAATGAAAAATTTCAGGTACCTAAAAATGGGAAAACCATGAATGATTTTGCTTTGTGCATCCTCGAAGTCCCGCTAGAAATTTGTGTTGTCATAGAAGCCATGCACATGCATAGGGATTTGCGTCACTATATTGGGCAGTTTGTATTATGACTTTTGGTCAGAATTATGTTCAGGTATAGGCGTGGTACTGTCTTGTGTTCTGTACGAGCTCTACTGCCAACCATAAATGGTCTTACACTCTATTTACTACTCACGTTTTTCTCCACCATAACGTTTCTTTCTAAGCACACTAAACTCTTGTCCTCCATCATCCATTAGCAGTCTATCGTTAAATCTTTCTACTAATGATGAATTAACACTGAACAACCTATATGCCCCATAAGAGATTATATACATAGTAATCTAACAGAACAACACTTGGTTCGATGTGCCTAACAAATAGATAACTGGGTTCAATATAAAAAGAACAATACTTAGATTGATATGCCTTAGAAATAGATAACATGGTTAGTGTTTGGTTTATCTGGGAGACAAACCAGTTCAAAGGAACCTAACTCATGTTTTTGATAGCTTCAACTAGTACTAGTACCGGCTTCTCACCAAACGTGTTCTTTGGAAAGAAATTAAAATGAGTCATTTCCATTCAACACTGGTGTGATATTAATTGCAACATTTATAACTGACACATGCACCTTTCGGCATGCAAAGGCAGATGACATTAATTGAGAATGTTGACTCTGTGTGCCCAGACCAGTAGACCACTGTGTATCATCGTGTATTGAATATGTATTTGTAAACGGCAAATTCATTAAGCTTTTAATGCAGCCATCTTGATGCAGGAACTCACTGACGCAGATATCAGGGTGCTGCGCCTCCGGGAGCCATTCGTCCGCCTCCTTGTAGTATGTACCTATCATAATTTTGCCAATCTCTGCAAATATTTTACATTAGAGAATTTGCATTTCGCAGGTTCACGTGTGCACTGGAGAGGGCGGTACATATGTGGCTCTGGCATTCCATCGAAGAAACACTCTTATCACCACTGGTTGGGCAACGTATTTCCTGGATTAATTCCTGACCATATTTTGATGTTTGATTAGTCAAGTCTTTCCTGGCGTGGAGATGTTTGTCTCCTTTCATCCACGTCCACTGGTGCATGTCCGAGCTCCTGTCGGAGTCACCACTCCCAGTCAGGCCGGACGTGTATGTATATGGCCATATGGGCTGGGGTGCGTCACAGTGCCGTCCCGTAAGGTGAGTCAGGCGACTATGATCAGATGATCGCTACACCTGTGGCCCAAAACAGGATGAGATTCTGGAGAAAACCCATATAAATTCCCAAGGGTTCTCGTTCCTTATCGCAAGAGAAGAGATATACCTCCAACTCAAGTACTCAAAAATGGCAGCAACACCATCATATATGCCCGCATTCCCATCATCGTCATCGTCCTACTTCTAGCACTCTCGGCCATCTCTGCTTCTTCATTCTCTCCGAGTCCAGCCAACGGCAGCGACACAGACCTTGGGGCGTTGCTGGCTTTCAAAGCCCTGCTCGCCGACCCTCATGGTGTCCTTGCCCGCAACTGGACCGGCACGTCTTTCTGCCACTGGATCGGCGTCTTGTGCAGCCGCCGCAGGCAGCGCGTCGCTGCTCTATCGTTGTCGGACACACCTCTTGCTGGACCTCTGGCACCTCACCTTGGTAATCTCTCTTTCCTTTCCATCCTTAATCTCACCGGCACCAGCCTTACGGGTTCCATCCCTCCCGAGCTTGGCAGGCTACGCCGTCTTAGATATCTTTCTCTTCACGAAAATAGCCTATCAGATGCCATTCCTATTGCCCTAGGGAACCTCACAAGGCTCGAGGCCCTTAGTCTGAGTTTTAACAAACTATCGGGTCAGATCCCCCCTAAGGTGTTTGTTCGTTTGCCGAAACTTGAGACCATTTCTCTGACCGAAAATGGCTTGAGTGGTCAAATACCACCCAATCTATTCAATAACACGCCTTCCTTGAAATACATCTACTTTGATGACAACAGACTCTCTGGCCAGATCCCTCCCGAGATGCTACTAAGCGTGCACAACCTTAGAGAATTTTGGCTCAACGAAAATGGTTTGAGTGGCCAAATACCACCACATCTATTCAATAGCACTCCTTCGTTGAGGATAATCTACTTGGACAACAACAGTCTCTCGGGCAAGATTCCTGCTGAGATGTTGTTGCACGTGCACAACCTGGAGGAGTTTGGTCTGACTAATAATTACTTGAGCGGCCATATACCACCCTATTTGTTCAATAGCACTCCCTCCTTGACGTTCATCAACTCAGCAACCAATAACCTATCAGGTCCCATACCACACGGCATTGCCTCCCTATCCAAACTTGAATACTTGCAATTGAACGACAACCAGTTCTCCGGCCTAGTGCCACAAGCCATATACAACATATCCATGCTAGGTTTGATGCTATTATACAACAACAACCTTACTGGTACCATTCCAGACAACGGTAGTTTTAGCCTCCCCTTGTTGTACTCTCTTGGACTCGATGGCAACATGTTCAGTGGCAGGATTCCATCCGGGCTTGTATCATGTCAGTACCTAGAAGATCTGATTTTGCGTAGCAATTATTTTGTGGATGTTGTGCCATCGTGGTTAGGTGAACTTCAATACCTCGAAGTGCTTGACTTGGGTGACAACAATCTTGCTGGTTCGATCCCAGCCACACTTGGCAATCTCACTGTTCTCACTACGCTAGTCCTCTATAACTGCTACTTTGACGGACAAATTCCATCGGAATTAGGACTACTGCAGAAACTCTCCTACCTAGATCTTGGATTTAATCAACTTACTGGTGAAATTCCAGCCTCCCTCGGGAATTTATCCAAGTTGACTCACCTATATTTGCAGGAAAATAATTTATCAGGCTCAGTACCATGTTAAACAATGTGTATATACGGTGTTTGTATAAACCGTATTAGTGTGTAGGTGTATGGGTGTTGTGTTTATCTTCTATTGTAATCTAGCTAGTCTGTTGTGGTATGATCCCATCTGTTAGCTAACTTGAGGATCAATCCAAAGTCTAACCTTCATGTAAATCTCTTGCCTATATCAACAGGCACGCGTCCCTGCTAATTAGTTGCACATGCTTCCTGCCTCAATTTAGCATGGTATACAAAGCCAAACTCTTCCAGCACATCTATGTCATCTTCATCATGTCGCCATGGCTGCCCCATCTCTCCCTTCCCTCGACCCTCGGCCACACCATCTTGTGTTCGGCTCATCCTCCGCCGCACGCTCGCCGAGGAGTGATTCATGCTGGCTCCGTTTCAGAGACACACGAGGATGCCGTCCTGAATTACTAATAGTGGCAGTCCCAGCTAAGCTAGGCAACAGACAGCAAGCGCTGCCTAATTACCTGCACGAGGCAAGCAGATTCGGCCCAGCCCATCTGGCCACCTGGCGGCCGGCATTAGTCAGTGCTCGCACAACCATGGTCGAGATGGATGCAGCAGCGGGGCTCCTTTCCTCCTCATGAGCTCAGTACAGAAGATCGCAAGGCAAACAGAGAGAGCAGAGCACGAGCAGTGCAAACTTATCCACTCTGAGCTGAGGCTGAGATCGAGTTCTTCTTCTTTCCACTGCATCTCGAAGAAGATGAGCGGTGCGTGGCTGGCCCTGGCCTATTAATTTACCGCCCCCGGCGCAGCAATGCCGGTGCGGATGACTCGTGATAAGAGCATCTCCAATAGAAGATGCAAATTTGGACATGTTCCTTGAAGTCTTCACTCAAACAAGACCTACGGATGCTATGTTCGATGGGGAATTAACTCTTAGGCAGTGTGTGTCGCGGATGGCCAGCTACTGCAGGGCAGCGAGAACGACGATGAGCGAACATGGTTGCGAGTCAGGGTGGACGTACCGAGCGGGCTTTTCGGCCCGCTCGGTCTTGGCCCGCTCGGTCCTGGCCCGGTAAAGAAATCAGCCGGTCCGGGCCGTCAAATTAGGCCCGAGAAAACGTCGGTCCGGTCCGGGCTTTGACCGGTCCCCTCGGTCGGACCGAGAAAAGGCACAGCCCAACGCACGCAGTCGCACTCTGTTCGTTCGGTCGCTCAATCCCGACGCCGCCTCCGCATCCCGTCCCGGCGCCGCCGCGCCGCCGCTGCCCACCATACAGCTGCAGGAGGGAGGGAGCGACGCCTCCGCCGGCCGCCGACCCGCCGTTGCCGTCGTTGACCACCTGCACCTCCTCCACTTTCCGCCATCTTGTCTCTCCCCTTAGTCTCGTCGACCAACACCTCCTCGTCTGCACCTGCACGCGAGGAAAGGAGTAGTTGAGGAGTACAGGAGGGAGCGCTGCACCTGCCCGTCGTCGTCGACTGTCGCCATCTCCCCCGCCGTGGACGCTATGGAGATGAAGGAGCAGCTGCAGCAGGTCTCGCGTACAATACAGTTTCGTCAGATATAGCCGTAAGTTGTTAGAATTCAGTTTCGTCAGACAATAAAGTTTTCTTCAGTTTCGTCAGACAATACAGTTTTGTCAGTTGGAGCCGTAAACTGATCATTTTGCATGACGATCTCCTCTTCTGTCCTCTGTTTGCTTCATTTGCTTTCCAGAATCAAAAGGTGCCTACACAGCAGCTAAACACAACAAAAACAGACTCCCAGGCAACAAGACCAGCCGGTCCATTCGGTCCTCTCGGGCCTAACCGAGCTGACGCTCACACGGTCCGGTCCAGAAAAAACGGCTCGCTGGACATCTCGGTCCGGTCCGGTCCGGACCGGCCACGGCCGGTCCAAAGCAAGGCTCGGTCAGGGACCGGACCGGCCCGGACCGCGTCCACCCTGAGTTGCGAGGTTGAGGAAGATCAAATCAGAGTGCACCAAATGGACAGGAACGACAGCATGTGATGAAGCACAGTGATTGCGGAAACGCTCCTTCGCGAGCGAGCGTTCCAACGAGCGATCTCGTATCCTCACGCTATCGGAAGCCAAAGAACAGATGGGCCCACCAACGTTAATGCATCAGCCCACATGCGCGTGTACATTGCTCGACCTTCCCTACTCTCTCTCTCTCCCGTGAACTCTTAATCTTCGCCCCCCCGATTTCAATGGGTGGGGCCTCGATTTACCTTAAATGACATTCCAGACTTGCTAAAAAAAGCAAAGTGCAGCCTGTCGGAAATCGCGCGTTATAGCAGCGCTCCAGTGATTGATCTCCCTTGCTCCTCTCTATCTCTCTGTCTCTTTGTTAGACTTGTAGCTATACGTAAATATGTATTGTAACTCTTATACAATTGTACTTGTACTCAACGAGGTTTCCCCTCTATATATATATATATTGTCGTGGCCGACCCTAGAAGTGTCGAAGCCCACAATACCCGAAACCCTTTGCATAACATGGTATCAGACGCGATCTCGCGATCCTGACCTAGCCGCCACGCCAACCCCATGTCGTCTTCCGCTAACTCCTCGGCGGCCGCCGCCGCTGCCCTCTCCGGCGCAGCCACCATTGCTGCTCTCACCGGCGCGGCAACTATGCCTGCCGCCGCCACCGAGTTCTCTGCTTCCATCGAGTTCTCGGCTTCTCTCTCGCTCGCCGATCCCATTGGATCGGGCACGCCTGTTGTCGGTCCGACGGCCCATGTGCCGCCGTTCCTGTCCACTCTCCTCCAAGGAGGACCTGCATCTCCCCCCTGATGACTAGATCGACGGGGGCCTTGTTCTCCGGGTCGACCTCTTCGGCTCCTCCCTGATCGCCGGTGTTGCGACCCAACTACGGCGTGCTGGCGCCGTACGCGCCACTGCCGTACGCGTACGATCCTGCTGCCTACGGTGCTTTCTACGGCGCCCCCTACGGCGTCTACTATGGTGTTGGACAAGGTGCCCCTCCTGGTGCTGGTTATGGTGCTCCGTACGGCTCCGGCTACACGGCGTTCCCGAGGCCTGCTCCCTACGGTGCGTCACCGTCTCCTCCACCATCGGTTCCCCCGGCTGCACCGCAGTCTTCGCTCGCGGTGGATGTCGCCTCTTCTGGTGCTGCTGCTGTGCCGCCCTACGACTTTGCCCTCGACGTCATCACGACTCCGCCGTTCTACTTCAGCAACCTTCTCCCGGTTAAACTGAAGATGGACAACTATTTGTTCTGGCGTGCGCAAATTCTTCCCCTCCTCCGTAGTCACTACCTGGAGGGTTTTGTGGATGTAACTTTGCCATGCCCCTCGCCGGATCATCATATGTACCGGCCGTGGATTGCTCAAGATCAAGCGATTTCTTTCGGCGATTCAGTCCTCTCTCACCGAGGGCGTTGCCGGCTTGGTGCTTTTTGCTACTACATCTCATGAGGTGTGGAGTGCGCTGGAGTCTAGCTTCTTCGCCCAATCCCCGTCTCAGCATATGGCTCTTCGTACTCAGCTCAATGAGACCCGCAAGGACCATCACTCCGTCACCGTTTTCTTCAACAAAATCAAGCGCCTCGCTGATCAGCTCGCCTCTATCAGTGAGCCCCTTCGTGACACGGAGTTTACTACGTATGTCCTCCAAGGTCTCGATGCCGAGTATGATTCTCTTGTGGGGATGATCCAGGAACGCAAGGTTCCCATCAAGCCATCACTGAGACTGTGAGAACATGCTAGGGACAACCCACATAGGTTGCATTATAAATTGCCAGAGCTTATGAAAACAAAGCTGTTCCGGCTGGAGGCAGGTTTCCCCAGCTCAAATGCAGCCTAGTGTTCGGAATCATGGGAATAGTAGTACACGCAATTGCTCCTCCCTCCCACCTTTCCGGGTTCATGAAGGATATTGGTTGGCTTCTCTTGTCAATTGCTCCTCCTTCCCACCTTTCCGGGTTCATGAAGGATAATGGCTAGCTTCTTTTGTCAGTGCTGATGAAGATTGCCCAATTCTCCAACTCCTGTACCTTCACCCACATTGCATGTTCAGTCGACTGGTCGAGGCGGAAGACTTCGAAGGTATCCCCTCTTGCCGGAAATGACCCCTGACACCCGAAGCATATCGCCACACGCCACCAGATATAGGTTCGCAAGACGACCTAGGGGGATTTCCTCCCAACTGACTCCCATCATCCGTACACGAATCCAAGGTGCCAAGTGCACAACAAAGAGCATGCCACCAGAGTCCAAGCCGAAGACCTGGCCTTTGAAGGTCACAATCTGCTGGATAGTTCCATCACAAGGACATGCTCTCAACCAAGAGCGTCTGCCAACACGCAAAAAGTAACTATGAGATTCGTTGGTGACAATGAGATGTGGGTTGGGTGACTCTACAGGAGCCGTGACGGCACCGTAGTAGACCTCGGTGGATTCGTCGCCCGGTATCTGTGGTGGTGACAAACTAACACCTGTAAACACATCAACAATGAGACATGATTTGTTTGTGGAGAAGATGAGATGGCCATAAGAAGCACCCAGGAAGCAAAAACTACCCAGAGAAATTTGGGGATCATTATTTGCTCGAGAAAGATTAACTAGGGGAATCTGGTAGCCAATGCGTGAGTGTTTGCTGACTGGATCAATGACATGACATGTACGCTTATCGCCAAGGGGGCGATGACATGGAGAGTGCACGGGGACGACATCAGGTTGCAGGAGCATAGGCGGGAAGATCATCAAGAAACCAGACTTCGATGGATACGAGAAGAAGGCATGACGCCAAGAGCGGCAGGTGCGAGCGAAGGCAAGGAGGTCGGAGAAGGAGCTTGCCAGAGCAATGATGGAATGAAGCAGCACATCTGGTAGGTGTTGGAATTCCGCCCACAGGATCAATCACATGAAATCACGACAGAGACGCGCACAAGAAACTTTGATAGCCAAAGGCACATGTCGTGCCTCTGTTCCTTTTTATTTCTTTTCTTGTTCTCTGTCGATACAAAACCCAGACCAGACCTGTGCATATATATATGCGTCAAGCAACCGACCTAACAACTCTAGTCCTATACCTACACGGACTCAACCAGCCAACACAAGGCCACGTCCTAGAAGGACTCAGCCAACGTGAAGGACTTGACTAGTACGCTACTTGGACACGTAGCGCAGGAACTCACCTAATACATGGAAACTAATCAAGATTACATCTAACAATCTCTTCCTGATCTTGATCTTGTCATCTATGCTTGTTCGATCTTGGCTGGTTGTAGATTCGCCCCTTGTTGATTCATCTGCTCGCATCACGACAAGTCAAATTGCCGGTTAGATTGTTGCCAACATTCTCTCTTCAATTTTGACTTGACGAATTTACGGACCACCTCAAATATGCCTTGAACTACCCAGCTTTACTAGTAACCCGTGGAAAACACCACCCGGTGAACTTCACCATCCACCCTAGCAAGATACATGCCGGCTCCTTGTGGATCACACCATCCTGTGGACTACACCGCCCACTCCAGCCTCATGTAGAGACATGGCCTCATTGAAGAGACTCACCTTCACTGGTTTACCGTCCCCACATAGTTGAACTTGATCCTCTCATCGAGACACATAGACGATCTGGATGCGCTTCATCTTCAACGCCTTCTCACAGAAACAAGCACTTGGACATGACGACAATGACAACGACTCACTGACACGACCATGCTAACCCGCACGACTCCTTAACTCTAACTCCCGGATGACGATCTTGACGACTTGCTGGCACCGCATCACCGCACCACCGCCCCCGTCAACAATCTCCATCCACCGCCTTGCCAACGACATCCCGCCGTCTTCCTCCATGTCGCTCCGCCGAAAGACAATCTTCCGATCCTCCTCAACGCTACAGCACCCAGCGACCATATCGCCCGCCCCGAGGCGCTAGTCGGGTCGCTATCCCGGGGCAAGCGCGGCTTCAAATCCTAAACCTTGCTCTGATACTAATTGTTGGAATTCCGCCCACAGGATCGATCACATGAAATCACAACAGAGGCGCGCACAAAAAACTTTGATAGCCAAAGGCACGTGTCGTGCCTCTCTTCCTCTTTATTTTTTTTCTTGTTCTCTGTCGATACAAAACCCAGACCAGACCTTGCATATATATATATGCGTCAAGCAACCGTCCTAACAACTCTAGTCCTATACCTACACAGACTCAACCAGCCAACAAACGGCCACGTCCTAGAAGGACTCAGCCAACGTGAAGGACTTGACTAGTACGCTACTTGGACACGTAGCGCAGGAACTCACCTAATACATGGAAACTAATCAAGATTACATCTAACAGTAGGTCTGCCCAACCTTGATGTCTAGACATGGCAGAGACACAAACACAAAGGCCCTTGGTTTTGCAGGTTGCGGCTTCTCTGCAACAAATCATGAACCCAAAGACAAACATTAGATGAATACTGAACGAGGTGCTAAGAACATGAGATAGACTGAATGGTGACCAGGAAACATGACAGGTGCACATATGGTTCCTGGGGTGCTGGCTGTAAGCATAGAAACATGTTACATTAGAACATACAAAAATAATTAAGGCACCCTGAAGTTTTTGCATTTTTTAATTGAAAGAACATCTGTATAGTGTATGGTTCAATGTATAATCCTGAAATATTTGCATACACAACACAGCAATTTGCGACCTGCACAAATCGACACACGTTTTATAGCATACTACATTACATCCATGACCTCTTACATATAATTCTGTTGTAAAAACTTGCAGGTTTTCAAAACTGAATGGCTCTTCTTAAGAGCAGGAAAAAAAACTAATTTACCACTATTAATATCAACCTAGTACAGCAGCATACTACATACTCCCTCCGTTCCTAAATACATACAAGTCTTTTTAGAGATTTCAATAGATGACTACATACGGTGGAAAATGAGTGAATCTACACTGTAAAATATGTCTATATACATTCGTACGTAGTCCATAGTGAAATTTCTAAAAAGACTTATATTTAGGAACAGGAACGGAGGGAGTACATTACAATCATGAGCTCTTACATATAAAGTTTTTAAAACTTGCAGGTGATCAGAACTGAATGACTCTTCTTAAGAGCAGAAAAAAAAATGTTTTACCGCTGTCAATATCGACAAAATACAGAAGCCACTATGGAGTCGGAGTGATCGTCAGTCATAGTCACGCTACTAGTAATGGGTAAAAAGAGGTAGCTCTTGAGTGGGGCGTGAGTGTTACCAATACTGCTAGTAGGCTGCTAGTAACATCATGAACGAGCCACAAGGAAACAAATACTAGTATAGCGGCAGATCCGCCTACTGTGGAGGGAGGACGAACTGGGCTGCTGCTGGCCCCCGATCTCCGCTGCGCCGGAGCCGGCGCCTAGGTAGGTCTGCCGACGGGTCCCATTCCGGCCAACCGACCGCCGCGGCTCCCAGATCCGCGCGCCCACAGACAGCCAGCCATCGATCGAGCGAGGGAGCGGAGCAGGGGTTATCGGCAGCGCTCCTCTGGTTTCTACTCCCGGGAGAGACCCAAGAGATTGGTATCCCGAAGGCGACCCTGCCCAGCACCAGGCAGATTCATCGCTATCCTATCCGACCGTGCGCCAGCGTGCCGAGCAAAGGCGCCAAGCATGCGGTAGGCCAGTGGACCACTGCCTTTTGGCTGGACATGTCATGATTTTCTTTTTTCTTTCTCAAAATCAACGTAAGCAAACCATATCCTTCCGGTCCCTCTTCTTCTTTCTTCCTCGATCGATGGCCACCCCTCGAAGACGCCGTCGTCGAGTAAGTCAAGGGGAAGGGGCTATTGGACGGCGTCGTGTTGATCTTGTCTTTTCTACCTTTGGATAGGCCAAAGGACCGAGACTATTGTACTTCAATTATTATTTTATTATTTTTGGATCTTATAAAGTTTCAAAACAATCTGAAAATTTCACCACAATGACATTTGCACTCTTTGAGCCTTAACTATGTACATGTAAGGCAAGGGGCCCCTGTCCCTTCGTCCGTCGCTCCGGCGACAAGAGTGGGCGGGGACCCTAGGGCTTCGGTCCAACGGTGGCATAGTTAGGACAAATTGAGGGTTTGTACCTATTCAGCGTTGACGAGATGGCTCACTCGGGGTGTGTAAGTTTTGTGTTCCCTGACTTCGTCTCACTGGAACTAGGGTGTTCAACAGGCCCTCTCCGGTGTTCTCTTTTCTAAGGAGGCGATATACTACGTAGATCGCGCCAGCCGACATCTTATGATTTTCATCGATGACTTCCTGGCCAGTTCTTCTACAAACTTCTAGGTTTAAACAAGTTTTCTCCGCTGACATAGAGGCCGAGAGACGACAACGAGCTTTGCTCACAGTGCGTCGTTGATGGATGTGGGGGGAAGATGACTTCGACGCCCAAAGAATTTAGATGTATTTTAATTTCTGTAGGGGTTCATGCTATTTAATGTATGGCCTTTGGCCTTTTTGCAAATAAAAACAAGTGCTGGGTAGAATAGACAAGCATGTGGATCTCTAATATATGCGTGTTTTCCATTTTTTCCATAACTTTAAAATGTGATTTAAGAAAAAAGAATCAAAATCAGAGACACCCATGAGCCAAAAAACTCTCTTAGCATACCCAAAATGGTAGCAATCGTTTTCGAGGGGCAACTTGAAGAAACCCAACGCAATCCTCTCGAAGGAAAACTACCTAACATTTCAAGACACGCCCAGAACAAATTCCCTATAAGACAGGTGCGGGTGCAAAGAGCATTATGTTAACTTTCCTTTTTTGAAGTTCATGTTATAGCATTCTTATTTGAGTAAATTTCATTGGACAACAACCACATTTACATTGGAAAATATGAAAAACGAAAACTTGAAGTATAATAGTATCATTTATCAGGGAAAATCTTAAGCGCTAAGTAATGGCTTACTCGCACGGGGTCCACATTATTTCTTCCTTAGAAGGTTCCCGTAGATTTCTGGGCGATTTCTCTCTCTTTCTTTTTTACTTCTGTTTCTTGGGTTGATTTTTCTAATCAGTTTTGTTTCAATTTTAACAGTTTACTTACGCAATTTCTAATAATGTTCACTGGAGATTAAAAATGTTCATCAAGCGCAAAAAAATGTTCAGACCATTTAACAAACGTCCTTGGTATTTAGAAAAATGATCATAATTTTAAAATATATTAAATGCAAAATTTTAAAATGGTAAATTGTAAAAAATGTATGTGCCATTTAAAAAAATATTTATAAAATTTAGGAAATATTGCATGTATTTAAAATATGTTCATTACATCTTAGAAAAATGTTTGTGTGCTATTAAAATTTCTTCACATAATTTTGAAACATGTTCAAAAAATTAAAAACACATTGTGGACCTTGTGGAGTGAGGTGGTGGCGGCGACGATGACAACGTGGTCGCCGGTGGCAGTGATCTCTTTCCACCCGGTGATTGATAGTTTCACTCTGCTCTCTGTTCTCCCCAATCATCGGCAACTTCGGGACTTTTTCTTCATTTGGAAAATTTGGGGTTTTCGATCGAAAATGCTAAATGGAGGCTGAGCTCCATGGAGCTCTTTATTTTGAAAACTTTGAAAATCACATTTTGAATTTTCAACAAAATCTAAATAAAATCATACTCGTTCAGATGGATGTTTAATACATGTGTGTGAAATTTGAAGATGATATACATTACGGTGGGAGCTGCACAAAAAGGTCAAAATTGTTATTTTGAAATGGTGAACAGTACAAGTAATTTTCACTATAAAAAATGCATGAATTTGTCTTTTTTGTGTAGCTCTCACCATAATGTACCTCATTGTCAGACTTTACACACATGTAAAACACATCCATGCAAATGCGTATGATTTTTTTCCAGAATTTTTCAAAACTTAAAAATATTATTTTGGAATTTTTCAAAAAAAAACAAGTTCCATGGAGCTCGTGCTCCAAAATGCTGCACTCGGTTTTGGATGGGCTACCGTCTGCTTGGGATCTACCTAGCTGGCTGGCCGGTACTAATGGGGCTCATGCTCGACATTGTACATAACTTGTGTACCAACCACAACAAGACGAGAGACCGAGTGTTCCTGAACCAGAGTGGCCCATTCTCTTTTGTGTTGTTGGTAAGGTGAGCCATAGGTTTCAATCTGTTTCAAAATTCAAAATATCTTTACATTTCTCTACAAAATCTTTGTATTAGAATAAATATGAGCTGAAAGTTCCTTCATACAATGGGTCTAGGAACCGTAGTGGAACGGTCTTCACAGGTACTCTACGAATTGTACCAAAGACCGTTCAAGATTACATGGGCACAATTGTATCTAAGACTCGTACATGACATATAGACTCAGCAACATAGAGCCCCAATTTGTTTGTCAGGAAAGTAATAAGAGTTGTGTCTTGTTCAGCAAGTTCTAGCTCTAATGCATGCATATGCACTATGCTGCTTGGTGAGCTTCTGACTCAATTTTCCAATACATCCCATTCCGCTGCTAGATCATGTTGTGTGACAGTCGGTGCCATTCATCCTGCTCCTTATTGGTGCTGGCCTCCCATGCTTTGCCATCCTCTAGCAGTCTCCTAAATGTGATCCATCTACGAGGGGAATAAACTAGCTATTTATAGGAGGTCACCGATCGATCAACGCTGTGTGTGGCCAGGACATCATCACTGCTTCACCAAACATCACATGCCAACAATTTTGATCGTTGCTGACATTCATACCACTCATGGCATTTCTAAATATGAGAACCCTTCTGGTGTGAACTAGCAACATGACTCTGATCTCTTTTCCCACGAGGACCAACACACGACGGAGTACCAAACAGAGAATCAATTGATGGGGTAAGGGAAGGGGGGAAACTAGCATTCAAGTGAGAGTGTAGAGGAACAACGCGAATATGAGATTCAAAAGGGCCAGGATGCTAGCGCTCCTTTTTGGCCTGTCAGTATATATAAACTACAGAAAATCCGCTTGTTTTATTGATGAACCAAAATTCGATCAGTGAGGGGCTAAAAACAGTGTCCAACAAGATCCGCGTACCATTTTGTGTGGCACGGGGAGACCATAGTACATGCTAGGGTTCTAGCCACACTAGTCAAGGGAATGCGAATGTTGCTTCTTCGCAAAACCTACTCTACCAATCAATGAGTCGGCCAGTTCCACCTATTCTAGGATTCTTCAATTACATTGAGGCAAGAAAGGATCCAACCAAGCAACGCGATTCAGACCTCTTTGCCCCAAGGATAACCACATGATGGGGCACCATACAGAGGATAGATGGATGTATGGATGGAGGAGGGGAGGGGAAAACCATAGTTCATGTGAGTGTGCAGAGGAACTGTGCGGACCTAGTAGAGCGAGTCTACGGCAATGGTGACAGAGATGGCTGGCTGATGCGGCGGTCCATGACGGCTTCGCGCTGCTCTGCTCTCCCCCTCTGCTGCTACTTTAGAATTCTTTTTTCTCTAATAGAAAAAAATGGTTTGGATGGGCACCATTTACCAGGCTGCTCCATACAACTCGGGTTCGATCTCAACATAAACACTTGCTGATAGGATAAAGTAGCTCGATCGGATACATGCTGGATCGACGAACTGCGGCCGGTAGTATATGGTAGTGTCCTATAAATTAGGAGGTGTGTTGGTTAACATATGTTTATTTGTAAATAATAACTTCATGCCACTGAGTAGATGGATTGTACTCTCGTGTGGTTGAATTATATCATGTCACTGCTAATACCCGATCCATGTATGAATCACGGGAGACAAGGTTGTCAGAATCATGATTCTGAATCGGATCGGAGCTCCGATGGTAGGATAAAAAATCATAGAATCTTAACTACGAGGATCGTAGAATCAAATGGGTTATTTTGGATCGTAAAGTCGTAGAATCATACAACAGAATCACTATTCTGACAAACCTTGACGGGACATCATCCGAGATTACATGTGCACGAGGATGTAGAAGAATGGGACGTCATTAGATCCACTCTTATGCAACTTGACTGATGCTATCTACATACTGCTGTCCGTTAGGCTTTAATCACGTACATTTGATAGCACAAAGTCATGATTTGTTTCCTTGTAGAGTGATAAGAGTCGTGAATTGTTCAGTATCTTCTAGTTACACCCATCATAGTAGGACTATGCTTCTATATGTGCTACTATCTCTAATTCCCAACACATCTCATTTCTCCACCAGACCGTGCTATCTGACTGGTGGTGCCATTCACCCTGCTCGTGATTGGTGTTCTCCTCCTACGATTTTTCATCCTCTGCCAGTCTACCAACTAAATGTAATCCCTCTACATGGGGAATAAGCTAATTAATATAGGAGATCACTGAGTGATCAACGTTGTAGTGTGACCAGGACATCTTCATTGCTTCACCAAGCATCACGTGCCAACTGTTGTGATCATTTAATTCTACAATGAGTTGTGTAGCTGCGGACATTTATAACACTCATGACATATCTAAATATGAGAAACCCTAAGTTGAATGTTCCTAGCGAACCATCGGAATGAAGTTGTTTTGAACTCAAACTATTATAAATACTGATGGATTTGGGTTTGATGAACCATGTATACAACCCTGTAGGAGTTATTATATATTACTCAATACAATGTTTTTCAATCCTGTTTCGTTACTTTTTAAATATGTGATTTAATTACCTTGATCTCCAAGACTTGTATACATCAAGAGAGATATGGCAAACTTAAACATGTGAGGTAGTAACCACATCATTTCAACAGTCTCCCAACCATAACTTATCTAAGTAAAAGATTGAGGAATTAAATTCTATAGAAACTTATCTGCATTAGCATTTCCAAATTAACTCTGTAAACAAAACATATTGTTCTAGTGAATTGGCCGGCAAATATGCTCAACTATTTTTTATACATATAATATTTTTATACAAAAATTCTATGAGTTCAATAATTGAACCTATTTTGGAACGGTAGCTGCCTTCTACAGGTATTCAGAGAGACGCGGTTGGGGTCTTGACAGGAACATGAAGTAGATCATTTCACTAACTCGGTTAAAACTGTGGAACATCACAGCTAAACAATTCACCTAGCAATGAAATCAGCATACAGATTCAGTTACTTGGATAGTTGGATGTTCTTTGATCAAAAAATAACTTTGTTAAAAAGCATTTCAGAACCTGTACACTTTGGACATTAGCTGTCTTCTTCAGTGATTCATAGAGATGATAGTTAGGTTGACAGGGCTAGGAAGTAGATCATTTCACCAACTAAGTTACAACTGTGAAATATCACAACTATGCAATTGAGCTAAAAAAAGAACATGCAAGTTATGTTTCCGGGATATTGCTGCCATTGAGGCTGCATGGCTGTAGAGAATAGTCAGAACAGAGTTCACCAGACCATGAAAATAAAAGGGTTAATTTGATAAATGCCACTACAATTAAGGCGATTCCGAGAAATGCCACTGCAATTTCCAAACTTCGAAAAATGCCACTGCAATTTTTGCAAACTTTGAAAAACGCCACTGCAGACTTCGAAAAATGCCACTGGAAATGGCATG
The DNA here is from genome assembly GCF_003073215.2 of Triticum urartu. Classification (NCBI taxonomy): domain Eukaryota; kingdom Viridiplantae; phylum Streptophyta; class Magnoliopsida; order Poales; family Poaceae; genus Triticum; species Triticum urartu. Next base: position 20,196,545 of record NC_053028.1, read on the forward strand.
AAATGGCATTTTTCAAAGTTTGGAAATTGCTGTGGCATTTCTCGGAATCCCCAAAATTGGAGTGGCATTTATTAAATTAACCCAAAATAAAATCTATCATATATGTGTTGTTCTTGGAGATATAATCAGAGAGCAAATGGCTATTAACGGATAATAAGTTACTAACAGCGGGTCTAATTCCTTCTACAACTATACCTTCCATGGTGACCCTGAGGTAGGGGCAAAGGGTTGACCGCCTTCATGTGTTGCTAAGGAGTGAATTCCCATATGAAATATGTCTTAGGTGTGGGACAGTAAATATAACAAATTGCACCAGCGAGATGGTGTGGTTGGGGCCGAAGCCTTAAATTGCCTAGGGGCAAAAGTCTTCATGCTAGTTCACTACCTTCCCTTTAAATAGGGGGCAACCGATTCCTCCCCTCCCTCAAATCGACAAAATGACTTGGCAATTTACACAAGTATATCTTGTTTCCCAACTTTCAAGTCCACTCTCGCATGTCTCAGTCATTTTCTCCCCGTCGTGCACACTTGTGTGATTGTGTAGTCAAATAAGGGGCCACAATCTAGTCTACTTATCCAACAGCATAGTTCATTCATGTGCCCTTTTCTGTTCTTACTCAAACACCATTGTCATTGTGAGCGCAACATGTCACATTTTATTGAAATGTGATAGTTATGCATGGAAACTGATGCAGGTTTACTGCTCGAGCACTAGTACTTCTTTCGATAAAAGATAGCATATTAATATCAAATTGAAACAATGCAATGTCAAGAGCTAGCTGGGACATGACTACTAGAAATCCCCGTTTCCCCCGCCATTTGAAATGTTCCTTTGTAACGGTAATGCAACAATAAAGAAAGAATATATCCATGACATGTGGTTGGCACACCTACGGAAAAAACACTTTCCATAACTTTAAATTTTGCTTCATAAAAATTGTTGGAGAGAGAGAGAGAGCAAACAAACCTAGGGGGCGGTAGTTTCCTTATTCTCACTCTTCTATTTCTTTACGAGAGGAAGAAGCCCTTTGTCTTCCTTGTTGTGGGAGGAAAAACAAGCTTCACAAAGCTCTTTCTATCCTCTTCATATTCTGAATTTTCAAAATTCTCATAGAAAGCGAAATTTGCACATAAAAATTGTGAGAAACTCCTCTACTAAGCATATAATGATTATATAATGTATCAAAGCTACTTACAAAAAACTAAAATCAACAACATGCAAGCTCATTTTCTAAGTCACCAGTAGCAGCATAAATAGAATGATGTAGAGCATTGTTCAAGAAAGAAAAACTAACTGTATACATGGAGGAGTCACATACCAAGGGGAAATCCCTTCAAAGGAATTTGAAAATAGTGCAAGGAGCAAGGAGATCAAAATGGGGCATCAAAGCACCAGGAAAATTTTGATAAATTTTTGGAATATTGTAAGATGGCAGGGTACATCTTTTTTCTCGGGGGTATTTTTCTAACCATGTGTTCCTTATGATAGGTAGTAATGGAATTTTTTCCTTACAGCCTTAAGAGTATTATTTAGGACCCGCAAAAAGAAAGAACATTCCTTGGGGACCTTTTGATTCGAAGGATTTTCATAGGATTTTGGTAGGATTATTATCCTTAGGAATTTTCCTACATTGGTCATTTCATCCAATAGAAACTTCCTCTAAAGTATCATTGTAGTACATTTCATAGAAAATCTAACATCCACTTCAACTTCTTAAAAAAGCATTTGATGCAATCAAACAACTGCAAATTATGTAGGACTCAAATGCGTTTTTCCAATCCAGCAACCCCGACACCGTATCCTGGAGGTTCACCCCTTCAGGAGTCTTTTCTCTTGGCTCAGCATACCATGCTTTGTGCCGAAGGCCGTCTATGGCCTAGACATCATCGTTCTGGAAAGCGCCTTTACCATTGAAAATCAAAAAAATTGTTTGCCAGTTGTTGAGGGATCGCCTTCCATTCGGAATGTAGGTGATCAAGAGACACACCCCGGGGAATGGGTTGTGCCCTCTATGTGATGTCCCAGAGATAGGGACTCACATCCTCTTCTCTTGCACGATGGCTAGACTACTTTGGAGTTTTGTCCGTGAGGTTCTTGGGCCGGACTAGAAGGCCCTGGACCTGGTCGGGTTCCTGCAAACCCGTGTCAACCAAATCGTGAAGATAACACGCCTTCTAGCTGGTGTTTGCAGCACTAGCTTGGACGTTGTTAACGACACGTAATAAGATAGTGATCAAGCGGTTCTTTCTTAGGCTGGCCTCTGACTCGATCTTCGAATTTGCATTTTTCTAGCACTAGCATCCACTGTCTAGGCAGCATGATCGCGATCAACTGGGCCTTATGATGGATGTGATGATTGTTGCTGCTCGTTGACAGGCCTCGCCGCAGACTTCCTAAGGCGCTAGATATTTTATACTTTTTTGGGGCGTGTTTGTGTTGTTGCCCCAGTTGGATATTTTATTTGATTGCACTTAAACTTGTGATTTAGATGTGGTGACGGTGCTGATGGCTTTATTTATAAAGCGGGACGAAAGCCTATTTCGAGAATTTTCCACGGTAAATCAAATGGGAAATTCTAGTGGTGGTTGAGGTAGCATACATCCAAATTACTACAGTACCTTTGAAGGCCAATCTCGTGGTGCTGTCTAACGCACGTCTTGCTTTCAAAGTTTTCGGAAGAATGCCACTACAACACGTATGTCATTAGGAGGCATTTTTTTGCCAGCATTTTTGCTAAACGCCTCAGAATCATGGTATTGACGGCACTTTCCAAAAGTGCCTCCGAAGCTCGCAGCCTTCAAGGGCAGTTTTAGAAAATGCCTTCCAAACAGGGGAAAACAAGGCGTTCTACAAAAGTGCCGCGGAGCGTAGCCAGCGTTTTGGTGTGAAACAGCCCTCCCCGCTGCGTTCCAAGGTAAAAAAAACAGAGGTCTTCCAAAAACAAAAAACAGAGGAACACCACGGCCACCGCAGCTTCTCCGCGCTGGGCGCCTCGTCGTCTTCGCCGCCGGCGCCTGCTCCGCCACCGGCGCTCCATGCCGGAGCCTCTGCATCCGCCGCGACCTGCAACGCCATCCCCACTCCGTGCCTTCCCTCATCTCTCGTCCCCAATCTCGGGGTGGGATTCGTAGTGCGCGGTGAAGAAGAAGGGGAGATCCAGGCTCGGAGAGGAGGAGGAAGATCAAGTGGTCCAGGCCACGAACTCATCAGCGGTGACCTCCCCCCCCCCCCCCCCCCCCCCCCCCCCCCCCCCGCCCCCCAACCCACGCCAGAGAAGCCCATGTCAGGTTGCTGTTGATCTGACGCTCTGCTGCGCACAAGGTGTTCGAGGTAATGCCTCTTCATTTTTGTAGTTCATTTTTCTTCCAGTTTTTGTTGGTGCTAGACTTATGGATGAAGAATCATTATGCAATGACATCTAGAATCAACTTGTACTGTGTGTCTTGTCCTTCTTGTAATTATACTAGGAGTATGGCAACTTGTCCTGTTGAAATTGGAGCTTGTTTGTTGTTGCCTTGTGTGCATGGTGGCCTTCTGTTCATGTTAGAAAATTTCACACAAGGAGTAAGCTATATAGATAGACTGATAATCAAACTGCAGGTGCATTTGGCATTTCTATATAGAACATCCCTAATGTGTTACTTCTAATCTTGTTGCATCAGGTTTCAGCTAAACTGTTTTCTTGCTACACATGAGGTCTTCTATATTGAACATCCCTTTGATTCCGCTAATAGTAAACTGATATTGCTTTCAGAAATTTCTCTTTGATGCATTCAAATATTTATTGTAGAATTTTATGTGGTCTCTGCTTTAACGTGTCGTAGAACTTGGGTTTGTTCAGTTGAGAATGGATAAGAGTTGGATGCGAGCAGCAAGGTCTTCCATTGAGTATTCTGAAGGAACTATCAACTTCATACAATTTGCTTTTCGTGAGTCAGCAAAAAATAGTAGGATTCTCTGCCCTTGCAAGATATGTGTAAACTCTCGTTGGTTAGGTGAGCATGAAGTCTATGATCATTTGATTTGTGATGGATTCATGTCCGGATATACCACATGGATTCACCATGGAGAAAGTATGCGGCCCTCCGAAGCAACTACTGGTCCTAGTTCACAGTTTGAAGAATATGCTGATAGTGATGAGATGGATGAGATGCTACTAGAAGGATTTGGGATGTATGATACTCGTACTTTAGGAGAGGAGCAAGAGTCTGAAGATGATTTGGACGATGATGCTGAGGCATACTATAGATTAGTTAATGATGGACGCCAAGAGTTGTACCCAGGTTGCAAAAGATTCTTGAAGCTGCAATTTTTGGTGAGGTTGCTTCATATCAAGAATATGAGGGGAATGAGCAATGTTTGCTTTGATGAGGTATTGACGCTAATTAAGGAGGCACTTCCAGAAGGTCAGGCGTTGCCCAAAAATTTTCATGGGGCCAAAAAGTTTGTGAGAGCCATTGGTATTGGATATGATAGTATAGATGCATGCAAAAACGATTGCATTCTATTTAGGAAGGAACATGCTGATGCCATATCATGTCCAGTGTGTGGCACAAGTAGATGGAAGAGCGTAAATACTGGAGTTGATGGAAGGCGTGTCCACAAGGTGCCTCAAAAGGTGGTTCGTCATTTCCCGCTAAAGAAGAGACTCCAAAGGTTGTTCGCTTCTACAAAGACGGCATCAGATATGAGGTGGCACAGCGAAGGCCGCACAAAGGACGGCTTGATACGACACCCAGCTGGTTCACCTGCATGGAAACACTTTGATGCTATTCACAAAGACTTCAGTTCAGAAGTTTGTAATGTTAGATTTGGATTGGGAGCTGATGGTTTCAACCCTTTTGGAAATATGAATCTCTCATATAGCATATGGCCTATCGTCTTGATCCCCTACAACCTTCCTCCATGGATTTGTATGAAGCAATCAAACTCTATCCTCTCTGTCATCATTCCTGGTAAAAAATCTCCAGGGAAAGACATGGATGTTTACATGCAGCTAACCATAGATGATCTTCTGGAGCTTTGGAATGATGGAGTTTGGACTTATGATGCCTCTCGATCTAAGAAGTTTCTCTTACGTGCCGCACTACTATGGACAATAAGTGATTGGCCTGGGCGTGGATCTTTGTCTGGAGAAAATATAGCAGTTTGCTCCCATTGTCTATCAGAGACATGCTCTCTTTGGTTAAAGAATGGACACAAGAAATGCTATATGGGACATCGCAGATTCTTGGAACCTAATCACGAGTTTCGATTTGATGCTGAGTCATTTGATGGTTTTGAGGAACATCGAGAGCCTCCCGTTCCCCTTTCATTACATGACATTTCAATATTGACAAAGGACATGAAAACTACATATGGGAAACTGCAGCAGAAGAGCAGCAGGAAGCGACACCGTAATCAGGTAGATGAGAATGATACAAGCGTGCAGCAAGACACTTCAATATTCAGAAAGAGAAGTTGCTTCTTTCAGCTGCCATACTGGGAAACACTTCTATTACGTCATAATCTGGATCCTATGCACATAGAGAAGAATGTGTTTGAGAATATTGCACATACCCTTCTGAATGTTAGCAAAAGATCAAAGGATAATCTAAATTTCAAGTGTCGTTGATTGTTTTTATCTTAGTTTTGATACTGTCTTTTCTAACCGAGTTTCAAATTGTACATGCCAGGAAATATGATGACTTCGGGATCAAGATCTGATGCATTCAATCAGTCCCATGTGTCTGACCATGAACGAAGACTGAATGAGCTGAAATATAAAGTCAGAGAAGTTAATCTACCACAAATGGAATGCATCAATGTTATGAAACAAATGAAAACAGAAGCTTCAAACAGGGATAAATTAAAACACTTCACTATGGTAAGCTCTTAAAATACTTGGTGAGCTCTTGTTTTTATTACTTCTGATGGTATTGAGGAGCTCAGCATGGATAACTTTGAACACTTGTTTTTTATTTCTCATCTTGTTTTCTTGTATTGATTTTGAAGAATTCCGGAGCTGAAGGAGATGTTGACTTAAGGAGCCATGAGGGAAGTGGTGAGGAAACTGAATCAGAAGATGGAGAAGATGGCGCTGAACATGGTGATGAAACTGAATCGGAAGATGAAGAAGGTGAGTCTGGACAAGAAGATGAACATGAAGAAGAAGAGGAAGTTCGACAAGAACAGGAGCAAACACATGGTTAGTTCTGAGGGCATAAAAGAATTTATATGTGCTTGTTTTGCATGGGCCTAATGGTAGTTCCTATCTGTTCACATACCAGAAGTTGTAGAGAAGACTAGAAGAGGACCTACTCACATGAGGCGCTTCTGGAAAGAACATGATGTTGATAACAAGATCAATTTGAAGTTCAACAGATTTGGTCAGCCATGTGGTTTGAAGACTTGCAAGCTGACAAATTTTATTGGAACCCTAGTGAAAGGAAAAGAAATGTCCTTAGCTGCTCAAAACTGGAGCAAAGTACCAAAGTTAGAGAAAGAAAAGTTGTGGGGTTCTATCCAGGTATGTCAACGCAATCTAACATATATATTTGCATCTTCAACAAACAAGTCACTTTTTTCTTCAACGAACAAGTTGTCACAATTGTATTTTTTAATAGGCTTTTTTCAACATTGATGAGTCATACAAAAGATGGGTGTTGAGATCAGCTAGTAAAAAATGGAAAGACTTCAAGGTTGTTTTAAAGAGGAAATACTACAAAGCTGATTTGTCACGGGCACGGAATATTCTTAATGGTTGTGATAACAGAATTCCAATTGGACAGTGGGAGTGGCTAGTAAAACACTGGAGAACAGAGAAAGCTAAGGTGGGTACTCAATGGTGTAGTTCTGTATCCTATGCTAAATATGTGTTCCACATATAAGCTTGTTATGAGTTTCTTCACCATATTTGTGTGTCTAGGAAAAATCTGAGAGAAACAAAGCCACTCGGGCATCGCAACTCGAGGGATGCAACAGGACCCACACCGCTGGGTCATGAAGTTTTGCAGTTGTCCTTGATCAAATGGTAATCAATATTCCTTGTTTTATTTTTTCCCATAATATTCATTTGCCCTGTTCTTTGTGTCAACGGGACCCACACCACTGTGTCGAGGAAGGCTGGCCTTACTTATTCTGCCTCTCATATGTACACAACTGAATTGTGGACAGATTTGCTGTCTAGATCTGTTGCCTTAGTGTCTTTGTCCTTTTTAACTTGTGTAACTAGTGTATCAACATTTCATCTCTGCTTCAGGAGATGGTAGAGGGTAGGGAAATTGGGCGTGCCGAGCTTTACGTGGTTACGCATACAAAAAACAATGGATATCCAGTCAACCAACAAAGCGGAGTAAAAATGGTATGTAGTTCACTTCATAGTGCTCTGTTCTATTATATTCCTAGTTAGCTTTCACTTGATACTGCTGTGTTCAGTGCTTCATAAAATTCATGCTTGCAACCCTACTGTTATATGAACCTTTCAGGATGAAATTAAAAAAAGGATTCGGGAAGATCCTTCTTTGATTGGTGAGGAGGCCCGTAATGGTGATCTTTATTCATCAATTTTCCCAAAAGGAAAGAAAGGAAGGCCAAGTGGCCTTGGTCTATTAGTAGGTGGAGTCGCTTCGGAGCGCCTTGCTCAAGTTGAAGCTGAACTACATGTTGCTAAACAAGAGAACATGGAGCTTCGGCATGTGGTGCATACTCTGGTGGCAAATCAAACTTCAATAATGGCCAAGAGTGAGAGAATGGCAGAACAGTACAATGAGCTAAAAAGTTTGATCATAGCTTCTAGGGGGTCTGTTGAAATGGGAGGAATTCTAGAAAAGGAGCTTCCAAATAAAGAACCATCTAAGGTGATTCTTGTTTTCATCTCTTATATTCAGTCACATTATTTGAGCACTTACTACTAGCTAAATATGAGTTTCCACATACTAGGACTTGGAAACCATGAATGAAGAAGAACAAGCAACTTCACTTTCATATACTACCAAGGCATCTGAGGCAATGGCTGCTCCAAGGCTGCTCCAAGGCAATGGCTACTCTAAGTTGGTGAAGGCATCCCAACTGGAATCAAAGAAAACAGAATCAGCACTACCAAGTCTTGCGCCTGTGCCAAAACCAAAGAAGGCAAAGACAACTAAACATAAGAAACCAGGAATATTTCAAACACCGCTCCAAAAGGGGCCAAAGGTGATTTTTCTATATTTGTCTCAACTTATTAACCAACTAGCAAATTAGAAGGGTTACTTAGTACTATTGCAACTTACAGGACGGATTAGAAGATACCATAAAGTGTGGCATGGAAGTTAGTTTGACGTCGCCAAACAGTGCAAGTGTGGTGGCAATGGGAACAATTCAGAAAATTGATAGAAAAGCTAAAGCTACTGATGGCCAACCACTAGCTGATTGTGTTGAAGTTCTTGTCAACGTCGTGCTCAAAGAAACAACTGAGCTGCCTCGTGCACAAGGGAAAATAAACAAGATAGGAAATGCCCAAGCTAGGTGTATTCCATGGCCACGCAAAAATGTATGATACATGACACTTTGCTAACTCATTTGCCCTGTTCTTGTATATGCAACTATTCTGAACTCTTTTTTATGCAGATTATGCAAACAGACCGTACTACTGTGCTGCACTCTAAGGTACTATCATAGCTCATAGTTGTTGTTTTGTGCTCATATTATGTATAACTATACATGATTTTTGTTTTTACCCAATTGTAGGTTTCTAGTGTTTGTAGTCAGATGTCTTTCAACAATAGTGAGAATGTGGATCCCAACGAAACAACTACTGGAACTCAGGTGACCAACCATCAGACTGGTTGCAGTACTTCAGAAGGTGCAGTGAGGAATACACTGAAGAGAAAGAAAGTTTCTGAGACAACAAGAATGAAAAAAGGTACTCAAGCAATCTCTACTACAACCGGAAACAACATACTTAGGAATTCGGGCAGGACAACATGAAAGATGGTCATAGGTGAGTTGTACATGCCTTTTCCTGTTGCTCTTGCATCAAGATTTTCTGTGGATATATAATTTCCTAACCTGAACTTAGTAATCAGCTCATCTACTATCCTCTTCTCTGCAATCCTTGACAGTACAATATTGTGATCTAAGATGCTCATTTAAGTTGTGATAGTAGCTTTGGTCATTTCTGAATTTGTGAAGATATGTTTCATTGCTGTACAATATTCAACAACAGTAGGTATTGTACATGTGTAAAGTCTGTACAGTGGTTGCACCTTGAATTGATGGCTCCATGTTTCAGTTCTTAAAAATAGTGCTCGGTGTCTTATTGTCGTGTGGAACCTGGACATTCTAATGGCCAGTGGTGCTTCTCCAAAATGACAAATCTAGTCATATGGTTCACGCGCAAGTAGGATCAGACCTGTCACCCCTTAAGAACTGAACAACAGGCATAGGTTTCAGTTTATCCTTTTTTTGCTAGTACCAAGTTGATTATCTATTCAGTGATTCAATCCATGGAGGCAATGACCAATTGTCCAGATTTAAAGCAATACCTGACACCCCTTAATGATCTTTATAATTTACCCATTTTACATTTTACAGTGCTGTTTTTTACCTACTCGTGCATGCTGTTGCTGTTTGAATGATAGATTAAGTTTAATGGCGCAAACAAAAATATGTTTAAGTTTTAGTATTTACATCATTTTACATGCCTGTCTCTTTAACCCTGTTACAGTGCTAAGAACAGTCTTTGCTCTTGTAGATGCCATCCGAAAGTCGAAGTTGAAGGTGACACACAGCTGATTAGTTTCTGTACTTCCAATTGATTGCATCAAGCTGGAACGCTCTTTAATTACATTGTTTTTACAACAGTAGGCAGTGTACCTCTGTGTTACATTGTTATCACAACAGTAGGCAGTGTACTTGTGTTACATTGTTGGCCCTGTGTTGCTGATTGATACTTTGATGTTGCTTTCGAATTTGTGAAGATGTTCTAATGCTTTACATTATTCTCTTGCACGATGGTACTTCTAGTCCATGCAAGCCTCTCAATCTTGTTCTACTATTGTATATATGTGTTTGTACAGTGGTTGCAAATTAGTGAGCTTGCCGTAACAGTGTTTTTAATTCATATTCTTATATGCCTGTGTAAAATTTCTGGCATTCTTATGTGCCTCAGAAACATTCTGGAGGCAAGTCAAAAGACGCCACAAAATGGTTTTCGAGGCGATCTTAAGAAATGCCACAAAAATGTTTTGAAGGCAGTATGAGTTATGCCACACAAAATTTTTTGAGGCAGTATAAGAAATGCTACAAATAGTCTTTGGAGGCATTCCTAAAGATGCCTCAAACTGAGCTTGCTGGCATTTAAAAAAAATGCCTTTGTGTTCCTTTTGAGGCATTATTGAAAAATGCCTCCCATTGAGCTTGCTGGCATTTTAAAAATGCCTCTGTGTTGATCTTTTGAGGCGTTCTAGAAAAGTGCCTTCATTGACCTTTCCCTTCGTGACCATCTCTAGCATATTTTAAAAATGCCTTCTATTCTCTAAGCTGGCATTATATGGCCCTTTCGAGGCATTTTAAAGTGCCTTCTATTGATGTCCGTGGTGTAGTGTGCATACCATATTTGCGGCTCCCATTCTCTCGGTCAAGCAACGAGAGCGACGCCACCCATCATTTGGCTGCCTAGTTTGCTTTATGTATCTATCGGATGTTTGGCAGCCGACTTATATGACCCCAGTATCCATCCAATTATTGGAATCTACAGCATATATTTGCCGTGTGAGATAATGGAACCCAGCCATCCGCAGATCGGTATGCACATGGCCCCAGAACGTACGAATGACTTTGACTTCCATGGGCACCGTGGTCACCGTGAACATATGGAGAGATGTACGTGTGCGTTCGTCCATCCACTATTTAAACAGCGTGCTAGCGGCCATCAGCTCTCACAACCACCAGAGCCAATTCAATCCAGCCTAGCTAGCCATGGAGACGGAGCCACCCAAGATGCTCGCCGTGATGGCGACGATGATGATGATGATGGCCACCGCCGCTGCACTCGTACCGGAGGGGGCGGTGCTTGCAGGACAGGCGAGGGCGCTCCTCGTCTGGAAAGCCAGCCTCGACGACCAAAGCCAGCACACACTGCTGTCCTGGGAGAACATGTCGGCGCCCTGCAGCTGGCGTGGCATCACGTGCACAGGGCAACATCGCCGGCCGGTGATCAGCGGCATCTCTCTGCGGGGGATGCGGCTTAGAGGGGCGCTGGGGCCACTCGACTTCTCAGCCTTGGCGACCCTGACGCGCCTCGACCTCTCGCACAACCACCTCAGCGGGAGCATCCCTGCCGGCATTGAGGCCCTCGGAGAGCTCCGTGCTCTGCTTCTACAAGGCAACCAGATAAGAGGCTCCATTCCACTAGGCCTAGCAAATCTCACAAAATTACGCTGCTTAATGCTTAATGAAAATGAACTCTCCGGTGGAATACCAAGGCACATAGGCAACATGAGTAATCTTGTGAACCTCACCTTGTCGGCCAATCACTTGGTTGGTCAAATCCCCTTTGAAATAGGCCAGCTAAAGCACTTGGTTACATTAGATTTTTCTAATAACAATCTTTCCGGCTCAATCCCAAGCAATATATGTGACTTGACAAAACTTGCTACCTTGTACCTTGACGCCAACCAACTCTTTGGACACATCCCTCGAGAACTTGGTCATTTGGTCAATTTAAAGGACCTGGGCCTTAGCCGAAACAAGCTGATAGGTTCCATCCCAAATAACTTGAGAAATTTAACAAAACTCACTGCCTTGTATTTTGGACAGAACCAACTTTCTGGCCAAATTCCACAAGATTTAGGTTATCTAGTGAATTTAAAGGTCTTGGATCTTTGTCAAAACACGTTCTCAGGTTCCATTCCAATAAATTTGTTTAATTCGACGAAGCTCACTATCTTATCTCTATGGGGCAACAGGCTCTCTGGTCAAATTCCACAAGAATTAGGTCACCTAGTTAACTTGGAGGAATTAGAACTTAATACAAACACACTCTCAGGTTCTATCCCAATCACTATAGGGAATTTGACCAAACTCACTAGATTATACCTTTTCCAGAACCAACTTTCGGGGCAAATTCCACGGGTGCTAGGTTATATGATGAACTTAAAAGAATTGGCTCTATATGAAAACACACTCTCAGGGAACATTCCAAGAAATTTATGTAATTTGACCAAGCTCACTGTCTTAATTCTTTCACACAATAGATTTTCTGGTCAGATTCCACAAGAATTAGGTTACCTTGTGAAATTAAATGACTTGGATCTTACTTTTAATACACTCTCAGGTCCTATCCCAGTCACCATAGGCAATCTGACAAAACTCAATATATTAAGCCTTTTTATGAACCAACTTTCGGGGCGAATTCCACGAGAATTGGGTTTCCTTGTGAACTTAGAGGAGTTGGATCTTAATATTAACAAACTATCAGGTTCCATCCCAAACAGCTTACGAAGTTTGACAAAGCTCACCAAGTTATGCCTTGCACAAAACCAACTCTCTGGGTCTATTCCTCAAGGAATTGGCAAGTTAATGAGCCTAGTTCAACTGCAACTCCCTTTTAACAACCTCTCTGGTTCCTTGCCATCTGGTCTTTGTGCGGGAGGTCAGCTACAATTTTTGATCGTTAACGACAACAACTTGGTTGGACCCTTGCCATCAAGCTTGCTAAGTTGTACAAGCCTAGTCAGGATTCGACTTGAACGGAATTACCTCGAAGGAGATATCACCGAGATGGGAGCTCATCCAAATCTTGTCTATATTGATATAAGTTCAAATAAACTATTTGGTAAACTATCTCATCGTTGGGCTGAGTGCTACAATCTTACAGTGCTACGTGCATCAAAAAACAATATAACCGGAGTAATACCATCAAGTATTGGGAAATTATCTTGGTTGGGGATACTTGATATTTCATCAAATAAGCTTGAAGGACAAATTCCTCCAGAAATCGGCAATATAACGATGTTGTTCAGTTTGAGCCTTTTTGGTAACTTGCTCCAGGGAAATATGCCCGCAGAAATTGGATCACTGAAAAATCTGGAATATCTAGATTTATCATCAAACAACCTAACTGGGCAGATACCAGGATCAATTCAGCATTGTTTGAAGCTTCACTCTCTAAAGTTGAGCCATAATCACTTCAATGGTACAATTCCTAATGAACTAGGGATGTTGGTAAACCTACAAGATATGTTGGATCTAAGTGAAAATTCAATTGATGGCGCTATTCCTAGTCAACTAGGTGGTCTTACTATGCTCGAAGCCTTGAATCTTTCTCACAATGCACTGAACGGCAGCATTCCACCATCTTTCCAGAGCATGAACAGCCTCCTATACATGGATATGTCATACAACAAATTAGAAGGGTCAGTGCCACATACTAGGCTCTTTGAAGAGGCTCCAATCAAATGGTTTAAGCATAATAAGAAATTGTGTGGTGTTGTAAGAGGTTTGCCCCCTTGTGATCTTCCTCAAAGTAGTGAACAAGGGAAAAAGTCTGGTGCTATTTTACTCTCTATAATAGCCGCGGTTGCATCTTTTATGTTTGTCATTGCACTGGTAACATGGCAGTGCAAAAAGAAGAAAACCAAGACAGCAGTTATAGATAAACCACAACAAACCAAGATGTTCACCATTTGGAATTTTGATGGGGAAGATGTGTACAAGAAAATTGTTGATGCCACAAACAATTTCAGCAACGCTCATTGCATTGGATCTGGAGGTAATGGATCAGTCTACAGAGTCCAGTTACCAACAGGTGAATTGTTTGCAGTGAAAAAGATCCATATGATGGAAGATAATGAGCAATTTAACCGTGAAATACAAGCATTGATGTATATTCGACATCGGAACATTGCAAAGTTATTTGGTTACTGCTCTGCAACCCAAGGAAGATTTCTTGTGTATGAATACATGGATAGAGGAAGCTTATCAGCATCTTTGAAGGGTACAGAAACTGCAGTTGAATTGGATTGGCCGAAGAGGTTAAATATTGTTTGGGATGTTGCTCATGCTTTGTCTTACATGCATCATGACTGCTTCACACCGATAGTCCACCGAGATATAACAAGCAACAACGTTTTGCTTGACCTGGAATTTAGAGTCTGCATCTCAGATTTTGGTCTAGCGAAAATACTAGATGTGGATGCATCGAACTGCACTAGTCTCGCAGGGACAAAAGGATATCTTGACCCAGGTAAAATTATTATATCTATGTTGCTTAAATCAATAATCTTATCATTATTTCAAGTACCTCTATGTTTTAACTCTCTAGTGTTGATGTTTCAGAGCTTGCATACACGACAAGGGTGACGGAGAAGTGCGATGTTTATAGCTTTGGGATACTTGTTCTAGAGCTGTTCATGGGACATCATCCAGGTGATTTTCTTTTGTCCATGGGCAACAACAAAAAAAGTACATCAATTGAGAAATTGCTGGACACCCGGCTTCCACTCCCTGAAGCTGAGGTCGCAACTAAGATATTTCAAGTGGTCGCCATCGCTGTTCGGTGCATAGAGCCTGATCCATCGCACCGTCCGACGATGCAGCAAGTAACCAAGGTGTTGTCAGCAGCTGAGCGACCTGCTAATAATCTTGATTATCTCCACACTAGCATTGTCATCCCTGCCTGCTGGTCGTGAATGTTCATCTGATTATTACATCCGACACTGTATATAACACATCATTTTATTCGCTAGATAGCTTGTTTTCTGCTATATATCATTCGCACCTACTGGTTGGCAATTAACTACATCTAAATATATTTTGTATGGCAGAGCTCCTGCTATTTCGGTAAAACATTGATAAATAAATCCATCTGCATCCTCTCTCGGACGTCTCCTTTTGGTCCTTATAGCCTTACAAGGTGCTCGAGCCTTTTAGCTGTTGCGTGTCACTTGGGGCTGCAGCAAGAAGGGATTCGCACTGCATTACCCTGTGAAGGGAGTCAAAAGAAGCCACACAATCTGAGGAAAGAACTCCCCATGGAAGAGGAGCAAATCAATCAGATCAGGGAGGAGTGCAGCGTGCGTGCCTGGGTGAAGGCATCAGGGTCGTGCACTCGTGCGGGTTCTCGCGGGCCAGGTCAAAGGAGTAGAACCTTGCGGCGGCGGGCGCGGCGAGAACCAGGTGGCGGAGGAGCGCCAGAAGGAGGTAGTCCGGGCGACAGACGGCGGTTGCTGCGGCGAGGAGGAGCATTGCGAGCGTGGCGCCCGCAGCCGCGACGGCGGGGCAGCGGCAGGGTGATGCTTGGGGAGGAAATTTGTGGATCTGGTGGTAGGTGGAAACCCAATTGCTATCGGAAAAGGCTTTCGCCCTGTTTTATATATAAATAAAGCAATGATAAACCACAACCAAAGTACAAACGCACCCCATCACAACACACGCACACATCCAAGGCGGGATACATAGGCGCTGAGCGCAGCAACACCACCCCTAACACTACAGAGCAATCGGGGTCCTTCATCGTGAACACACCACCGTGAAGAGATGAAGCCGCATATGACGAACCGTGTGCTCCAAGGCGGCGACACCAACGCGCCACCACCGCCCGACCTGACGATCAGAGTTTCCCCTGGAGCAAGACAATGACCGATGAGAGCCACGAAGACGCCTTCAAGCAGGGAACGAGCTACGCCGCCGCCGGTCCGTCCGTGGATAGAGCAGGTTTTCACCCCGGCCAACATTCACCGCCACCGAACGCCACACCCACGGTGATCATGCCACCCACACGGCCATGGCCACCAGGCAGCACTGATCCATGGGCTCTGCCCAAGAGCACCGCGGAGCCACCACCAGGGCCGCCGCCCCGGCCTCCAAGACATTGATACCACCTCACCTGAGGCCCGCCGCTACCCCAACCGAAGAAACGAGCGGAAAGGACCCACCTTTTGCACCCCCGGGTGGCCCCCATCAGCGAGACCCAGTAGGCCGGCCAAAACTAGCCTCCATCGACCCGTCCAACGGCACCGAGCGCGAGACGGGGCCGGTCCTGCTGTCGGGCGCGAGACGGGCGATGGATCACAATTGGGGGAGGACCTGCCCTTCGACGAAGTTAACATCCGGATGATGAGGGAGAGGGATCGCAAGTCGAAACGAACCGCCTACAAACGAGCCGACGCTGAAAAACCAGCCGTCGCCGCACCCGGCCCGCCGAACTGCCATTATGCCGCCATGGCGAAAGAAGCTGCCAAAGAGGGCTGAGCCACCTCGTCGCCGCAGCCCATAGCCGGAGCAGCAGCCACGCCGGGCCGAAGCCCCAACCCGCGCCGCCCGCCGGAAACAAAGCATCAGAGCCGGCCAGCACGCTCCACCACCACCGCCACCAAGTCGCTGGCGTCGAGCGCCCACCACAGGCACGGGCGGATCCTGGCCAGCCCCGCAGCGGCCGGCAGCACCAGCCAGCCCCACGAGCACCACAGCCGAGCGAGAGGACGGAGCCACGCCGCCCACGGCCCACGCCGTCAAAGATGCCACCCGTGAGAACTGGCCGAAGACCAGCCGCGCCGTCGCCACCTTTGCGCGCACCACCCGCCACTGTGCCGCCTGATGCATTATGGAGCCCACCACGACGGAAGCGCGTCGCGGCGCCGCGGCGCCCGTCGCCCGCACCACGCCCAAGCTAGAGGAAGCCGCCTCGCGCCGGCCCCGTCCTGCAAGAGATCAAGGACGCCCCGCCGCCACCGGCTGAGGGCGGGCTTTGCTCGGCCGAGGCCAGGGCGACGGCGAGGGACGAGAGGGAGGAGGGCTGGGGAACCCGGTGGCGGCAGGCTAGGGTTTCCTCCCGGCCGCCGCGCGGGGGCGACATGGGAGGAGGAGGAGGGTGTGGCGACCCAATTGCTAACAAAGTATGCTTTGAACTTGCCTGTTTATTCAAACACCACGTGTATAGCTTTGACCTAGAACACAGTTACACTATGTGCCATGTACCAGGGACAAACTTAACAAATACATTCGCACATTTTATTTGAAAGTACAATGACTGGCAACAAATAGAAGCATGACCAGTAAAATGCAAGTTAAATGATTGTAAATTCATAATTCAAAACAAGAGACTGCCAATAAAAATTGGAGGTTGGGGTTTTTGATTATTAGCTGAGAGTTTTCAAACACAAAAATCTGATTGATCGATTAACTGCAGTAAAACAGAAACAGGGTTAGAAACATTACTTCGCTGAAGTTATGTCGGTCATATGTAAATCCATCCTTCTTCAACCAAGTAACAAGAAACAATCTACAAAAGAGAATTTTGAAACAACTGAAATGAGATTTAACGGGACCACAAAAGCAAATGGAGCCATCATAATCAAGAAAGTGATTATATTGTTATCTACCTGTCACCGAGAAGCTTTAGACCTTCTCCAAACATATCCCCATCGATTTAATGCTGATCTAAAACCTGATGAATGTCACATCAATAACTAGTGATTTGGTCTAGGGTGGGTGAACCATTGTTGCGCCATGTTAAACAAGGGAAGTAAAATATTTAACATACTTTGCCAGTTTGAAGTTCAACCTTTCGGACCGGTGACTGTAGATATAACATTTAGTGCTTTAGAAAAAACGATTGACAAAAAGATTGCAAGCAAAGCAAATGCAACTTGTGAGCTCAAGTGACAAATTGAAACTATATCCACGACGTACTATTTAGGCCCTCAAATCGTGACACGTGAATACAGTAATTATTGGGGATGGTTTTACTCGAAAAACGCTCAAGGCCGGTATCATCAAATCATATATGTGATGTCCTCAGAGATATAATCATAGAGCAAATGAGTACTAACGCATAATAAGTTACTAAGGGCATCTCCAATGCCCCTCACATATGCTTCGGCATCCGTCCATATTGTACTTTTCCCTCTTATGATATAACTTGCAATTTAAGAGAGAAAAGGTATTAGAATTGCATCACAAATTGAAATACAACTCTAAAACATTATAGACAACTGTTGAAAAACATAATGCCAAATGGATGTATCAGAATGTACAAAGCCGATGCGTGCCCTTAGAGCATTTACAGCCGCGGACAACAAATCCGGGCACTCAAAAGCCAGGTGCGCCGCAGATAGTGACCGATCACGCCTTAAATAATCAATTCCACATTCGCGTACCTCATATCTAGCACCCTATATCCATAGTACGCATGCAGCGTTATGAACTACTCTACATGATCAAACAACAGACAAACAAATCGCATCAAACGAACAATGAAATGCACATAAACCCACTACATCATCCAAAAGATCACCAAAGTTTATGGTTGGACAAGTTCTTAACTTAAACAACTAAAAACAATAATATAAATGAAGGAGGGGCGGGGTCACCACTTCCTCGCCGGACCTTTGCTCTTTCGATTGTCGGCGCAGCTGTAAGTGTCCGTGGCTGTTGGTGAATCTTGGTCATCAGGGGAGGAGGTGGAGCTGTGGTCGTTGCCGTCGTTGGACGAGGAGTCGAAGACGATGATAAGCCCCTTCATCCAGCGGATGGCCCTATCCTGCTGTCGCTTCAGCTTGGCCACCAGAGCCACCTCCGTTGCCTCGTGCTCAATGGCAAGCCGGACTGCCTTCGCATTCTTCCTACGTAGGCGGCGAGCATCCGTCTCCGCTATCGTTAGCGACCGGCGATAGACACAAGAAAGGAGCTGCTCGTCTCGTCGGGCTCCTCCAGCAACCCGCGGTGGCGGTGCACGGACTGCTCCATCCCGTCCCTCTCCCTTGCCCGCTGTCTCTCACGGTGGGCCGCGCGCGCCTCTGATACATCTCGAACGTATCTATAATTTATGAAGTATTCATACTGTTATATTATCACTCTTGGAAGTTTTACAATAATTTTATAGCAACTTTATATTATTTTTTGATACTAACCTATTGACATAGTGCCCAGTGCCAGTTGATGTTTTTTGCTTGTTTTTTACATCGCAGAAAATCTATAACAAACGGAGTCCAAATGCGACGAAACTTTTTGGAGAATTTTTCTGGATCGGAAGAAACAACATGGGCCAAAGAAGTACCAGAGGGGTGCCCCGAGGGGGGCACAACCCACCTGGGCGCGCCTGGGGGCCCAAGCGTGACCTGGTGGGTTGTGCCCACTTCGGTGGCCTCCCGCACCACCTCTTCGCCCTATAAATTCCCAAATATTCCAAAAACCCTAGGGGAACCGATAGATCCGAAGTTTCGCCGCCGCACGCCTCAGTGACCGGTCCGCCTGCCCGAGCGTTCAAGATAGGTTTAAAATGCCTGGCTGTAGATGCTCTTAGAGGCGAAGGTCCACCAGCTGGAGCATCTCGAGGGATCAACAGACGGAGGTGCGTCGAAAGAACCCGTCCGTAACAATTAGTATGTTTTTTTAGTAAAGAATTAGTATGGGTTTCTTATACCAAGGTGAAAGAGAATCCAATCACTAAAGATTACAACCACTTTTCAACAAAAACAATCACACGATGGGGTGCCAAACAAAATATTGCTGAAGTTTTTAGATATAAGGCCCAAGGCCCTGACTTTATATTAATAAATCCCTGAAGCAAACTATTGGTGAATGGAGAAAGCGGAGAGAATTAAGGTTTAAGTGACGTTGTAGGAAAACGACCTAGACCTTGTAGAGATATCCGCGTCACTTGTCACACCCTAAGAAGGTGGGAGTGATCTTTGAAAGAAATCTATATCTATAGCTACTATTAAAAGGAATAGGTATTCTTGATTTGGTTTAGTCCTTTTCGTTTGGTTTATACACGCTAAGCGATCTGGCCCAGGTACTTGTATGTTGATGGGTCTCTAATGGCTTTGGCGAAAAAAATATTTAGGTCAAAATAAGTTAACATTGTGGGAATTGAAGACATGACCTTATGTCTAGCTCACTAGTAGAAAAAGGGTCATTAGTCCCGGTTCATAAGGGCCTTTAGTCCCGGTTTTCGAACCAGGACTAAAGGGTCGTTACTAAAGCGAAACATGTCCAAATTTAAGTTTTTAAATTTTCCTAAGTAGTAAATGTAGTAATATAACTACCTCTCGAAGGATTTTATTTTTTGAAGTTTTTATCATTTTCTTTTGATTTTTTCAAAACAAAAAAGGCGATCCAAGGGGGGTAGAGTTTGAAAATGGGACCTTTAGTCCCGGTTTGAGACACAAACCGGGACTAAAGGGCATCGCACCCTTTAGTCCCGGTTCGTGTCTCAAACCGTGACTAAAGGGCTCAGGTGAACCGGGACTAATGCCTTAGCCGCACGAACCGGGACCAATGCTCACATTAGTCCCGGTTCGTGACTGAACCGGGACTAATGTGAATATTGCCCTGTGACCAAAGCCCTGTTTTCTACTAGTGGCTCTTTAATGTAACAACCAACAACCTATGTGCCTTTCACATTTAGTAATCCCAACTCGCTCTAAATATATGAGTGGCAGCCGTCATGTTTAGGGCGAGCTTATTAAGCGAATAAGCTAATAAAGGAAGGATTGTGGGCTTAAATATAATATTTAAATGAATGTGGCTAATTAAAGAAAGGATTATGGGTAAAACGATGAAATAACTAAAAGAAAGATTACGGTCTTAATAAATTTTACATGAAGGATTTGAGGTAAAAAAGTAGGATAATTAAAAGGAAGGATCTGCAGGCTTCAATTTGTTGGGGCTGCTAAATTAGAAAAGGAAGGATTTTATTCCTGACTAAAACGAGTGAGGACGTCATGATAATTAATGAAATAATTACACTTAAATATCATTAAAAAGGATTATAGTTAAATAGAATCAGTGGGAGATTATGCCCGGCAAAGAAAATATGAACACGGCTAAATTGCAACTTATTTTTTTATGTTCATTTTTTAGAAGGATGCTGTGTTGCAGCATGTTCTTCATAGTGAATCCGGTGTTGTGGGACATTATGCTTGCACAAAACATCAGAATTTTCCGTTGCAATGCACGGGTGTATGTGCTAGTACTCCTTAATTAATGATATCGGAGATCCGCCGGCGACGCTCCCTCTCATGAATTCACTCTATGCTTCCCTCTCAGCTTCTCTTCGAAACTAATGTTAATCTTCTGTTCAGGTTAGGGTTTCTCTCCCCGCTGGCGATTCCGTCGCCTGCGAGTCTGCTACTCCGGATCGATCTACCGATCCGTTCCCGTCTCGAGTTCGCTAACTGCAGATCGATCCTCACGATCGGCTCGGTCCGTTTTCGAGTGCGCTACCTCCAGGCTCCCGATATATCTTGCCGTTCGATCAGGCGATCGATCGCTTCAGGATTGCGTCTCTTCCTTCTTGTTTCTCATCGGGAGACAGTACCCCTCGAGCACCCAGCCCTATGGTGCCGTCCTCTGATGGGCTGTCCGCTTCTAGCGGCGGTGCTAAGGTTCGTGATCCGGGCGATCTAGGCGACTACTTCGACCAGCTAGTACTGGATGACGAGGAGTTTGATGATGTGGAAATTGATGTGGATGATCCAGAGCTGAACGAAAGTGTGCGTTGGCTAGCCCTTGCTAAGGTGCATACTGAGAAAAGCTTCGGCCAGGCTGCCTTCTTTAAGGACATGCGCGCGGCTTGGAATACTGCACAGAGGTGCGATTTCGGCCTGTTGGCCCTAATCTGTTTGTGGTTCAAGCTTCGTGCCTCGGCGATTGGGAGCGTATCATGGAAAAAGGACCTTGGTTATTCAGGAATTGTACAGTTCTTCTTAGTCCTTATGATGGTTTTACTAAAGCTGAAGAAGTTGAGATTGTTTATATGCCGATATGGCTTCAAATCCATAAACTCCCGGATGGTTATTGCAAGAAGGAGTTGGTGGAAAAACTGATTAAGAACGCTGGTAAAATTTTGGAGTTAAGGCTCCATGGAAATTCTCGTGGTGATTACATACGTGTGAGAGTATGTCATGATGTGAGAGAGCCCTTGACAAAATTTGTTAGTATCATCCGTGGGAAGGAGAGGCAGGTATTTGCTGTTCGTTATGAAAAGCTGGCTAGATTCTGCAAGTTCTGTGGTAGAGTTGGGCATGATTATAAGGAGTGTGGTACTGGTCTACACCAACCAAAAGATCTAAAGTATGGGGACTGGCTATATGCTGATTCCCCCTCTGGAAACCGACCTGGGTTTGATGCTTGCCGCAGCTCTAATGCTGTTGTTCCATTGTCGTGCACACAACAGAAAAATGAGAAGGAAGATGTCGCTAAGGATCCTGGCACTATCCTAGAGAAATCCAAGGACGTGGTCATGGTTGATCTGAAAAATTGGCTCGTAAAAGATTGTCAGTGGATGTTGTCCCGGTAGGTGCTCAGGCGGATATTCTACCAAACAATTCGCTTCCTCTTTTGCAAATAACTGATGGAACTATAGGTGGTGATGGTGACCATGACGCACCAACGAGTAGTCTAAGTAGTAAGAAGGCTAAGTTGGCTGATGTTGAAGAGAGTTCAGAGAACAAATCGGCGGGCTCCAATCAGGAGCGCCTCCAGGATCAGTGAGTCTACTATTTTGGAACTGCCGGGGGGCGGGGAACCGCCGGACAGTTCGTGAAGTTGTGGCTCTTACAAAAGCCAATTCCCCAAAGTTTGTCTTCCTGTCAGAAACAAGACAAACTTCTATTAATATGGAGAGATTGAAGTGGAGATTAGGCCTAAAAGGCTTTTGTGGTGTGGACTGTGATGGCCGGGGAGGGGGTCTAGCCTTGTTCTGGGATGATACTCTCCAGGTCACAGTTATGGATGTGTGCAAGCGATATATTGATGTCAGTGTGTATGATCATGATGCAGATAAGTCTTGGAGAAGTACCTTTGTTTATGGAGAACCACGTGTTGAGAACCGTTATCGGATGTGGGAGCACCTGTCAAGACTCAAAGGTTGTTCTGATCTTCCTTGGGTGGTGTGTGGTGATTTCAATGAAGCAATGTGGCAACACGAGCATTTTTCTCGGTCCTTGAGGGGAGAATGTCAGATGGAGGCGTTTAGAGATGTTCTTATTGACTGTGAGTTGGTTGATCTAGGCTTCTCCGGTGCTCCCTATACATATGATAATGGCCACCGAGGCCAAAGTAATGTACGTGTCCGGCTAGATCGAGCCTGTGGGGTTGAATCATGGAAAGAATTGTTTCCGTTTGCATGGGTGAAACATCTAGTGTCGCCAAGGTCAGATCACTGTCCTATACTATTACATGTCGAGGAATCTGAAGATCGGCGACGAAAGAGTAGCCCACGTTACGAGATCATGTGGGAACGGGATCCGCGACTTCCAACAATTATCAGTAAGGCTTGGGACTGTTCTCGACCGACGGGTGACCTAGGTAACGTGGCAAAGTCTTTGAACTCTGTTATGTCAGAACTTCGGAAGTGGAGCAAAGAGCATTTTGGTCATGTTGAACGAGAGATTTCTTCCCTTCGGCAAGAGCTTGAGGACCTTCATCAAAGTAATAGTGATCGTCTTCTTATTCGCCAGAAGATGGAGAGACTTGATGAGCTTTTGTATAGGGAAGAGATGATGTGGTTGCAGCGGAGTAGAATTATGTGGTTGAAAGAGGGGGACCGCAACACACAATATTTCCATAAGCAGGCTGTATGGCGTGCCCGGAGAAATAATATAAGAAGGCTGCAAAAGGTTGATGGGTCTTGGTGCAATGTACCGTCTGAGATGGAGAGGATGACCCAGTGTTATTTCCAGGAAGTGTATACTAAAGACCCAACCTTGTTAGCTAATGATGTGCTGGAACTAATTGTTCCGAAGGTTACAGATGCTATGAATGAAAGGCTGAATGCACCCTTCTCCGCGGAGGAAATTTCAGATGCATTATTTCAAATAGGACCTCTAAAAGCTCCAGGCCCGGATGGTTTTCCATCGAGATTTTATCAGAGGAATTGGTCCTGTTTAAAAGTCGAGATTATTGACGGTGTCAAGTTATTTTTTGCGACAGGATTTATGCCAAGTGGGGTGAATGATACAGCTATTGTTTTGATCCCAAAAATAGCTCATCCGATATCTTTGAAGGATTTCAGGCCTATATCTTTGTGTAATGTAATTTATAAAATAGTCTCGAAGTGTATGGTGAATCGTTTGCGGCCGCTACTTACGGATTTAATTTTAGAAAATCAAAGTGCATTCATTCCCGGACGGCTTATTTTTGATAATTCTATCATCGCCTTCGAATGTATTCATCATATCCAGCAAGGGAATAGTGGAGGTAATTCCTTTTGTGCATATAAGTTGGATTTATCTAAAGCTTATGATCATGTTGACTGGGATTTCTTGGAGGGAGCTCTTATTAAGTGGGGTTTCTCTAATCTTTGGATCTCGTGGGTAATGGAGTGTGTTCGCTCTGTCAAGTATTCAGTAAAGTTTAATGGAAGATTACTTCAACAGTTTTCTCCTACCCGGGGTCTTCGTCAAGGTGATCCTTTATCACCGTTCTTATTTCTCTTTGTTGCTGATGCTCTATCTGCTTTATTACATGATGCTGTACAAGAGAAGGGTTTACAAGCTATTAAGATTTGTCGAAGAGCTCCTCCAATTTCTCATCTTTTGTTTGCGGATGATTCACTATTATTTTTCCGTGCGGAGCCAGATCAAGCGGCAATTTTCAAAGATGTTTTGAGCACTTATGCTACAGCTACGGGTCAACTTATTAACCCATCCAAGTGTTCCATCCTATTTAATGATGATTGTCCTGATACGGTTTCTGTGGAGATCAAAAGGTTTCTTGGTGTGACTCAGGAAATTTTTGATGCAAAATATTTGGGTCTCCCTATACCAGACGGGCGAATGCACAAAGGGAGGTTTGAATTCTTACAATCACGTATGAGCAAGAGACTTGTGGATTGGAGTGAAAGATACTCATCTTCGGCGAGTAAAGAAGTTTTGATCAAATCTGTAGCCCAGGCCATCCCCACCTATGTAATGAGTGTTTTCAAACTTCCTTTCTCGGTATGTGATGATTTGTCCAAGTTGATGAGACATTACTGGTGGGGCGTGCAAAATGGTAAGAAAAAGATGGCTTGAATGGCATGGGATAAATTGGTTCTACCTAAATCCAAAGGAGGGATGGGGTTCCGGGATATGAGGGCGTTTAATCAAGCTTTGCTTGCTAAACAAGCCCGGCGACTCCTTGTTGCACCTGAATCGCTTTGTGCAAGACTACTACGGGCTAAATATTATCCAAATGGGAATCTACTGGATACAGTTTTTTCGAGTAACCCGTCAGCAGTTTGGAAGGGTATCGAACATGGATTGAACTTGGTGAAAAAAGGTATGATCTGGCGAGTCGGCAATGGTAATCTTATTCGAACTTGGCGAGATCCTTGGATTCCTAGGGGTATGCCTTTTACGCCTATTTCCCCTAAAAGAAATTGTCGTCTAAATAAAGTTGCTGATTTTCTGGATGCTAATGGTGCATGGAAGGTAAATTTATTGGAACAATTTTTCTGTCATGTTGATGTTGAAGCTATTTTGAAAATTCATACGTCGCCAAGACAGCGGAAAGATTTTATTGCTTGGCCTTTTGAGAAGTCGGGATCTTTCACAGTTAGGAGCGCCTATCATTTAGCTATGGGTGAGCACATGGACCGTTTCTCGCAAGGAGCAAGCAGCACATGTCCTGGTGGTGAACGTGGTATGTGGAATATTGTATGGCGTGCCTTGGTTCCTCCTAAGATGAAAGTTTTTTCATGGAAGGTAATTACTGGTACACTAGCAACTAACTTAGAGAGGAATCGGCATCATATTGGTACAAGGGCAACATGCGGAATGTGTGGGCGAGAAGATGAATCGTCATTTCATGCTTTACTAGTCTGTCCCAACGCGGCAAGCTTATGGGACGCAATGAAGGACCGTTGGCCATTGCCAAACAGGTATGATATTGCATGTACGGGTGATGAATGGTTTCTTCACTTGCTTGCTGGTCAGCAGAGCAATGTCCGGGACATGATCATTATGGTGCTCTGGAGGGTTTGGCATTTACGTAATGAAGTCATGCATGCCAAACCTATTCCACCGACGGAGGTGTCTTGTGATTATCTATGCAGCTATCTTAACTCTTTGCTACAATTAGGCTGTATGGGTGTGGAAGAGGTGATCAAAGGTAAAGCTCCAATCTTGATGGAACCAGTGATTGAAAAAACTTGGTCATCATTGCCATGCCTTCCTTGGCCGGCTCCTCCGCCGGGCTGGGTAGCTCTCTCTGTTGATGGTTCTTATTGTGCGGAAGACGGAGCTGCAGGATCAGGTATGGTTTTACGTGATGACAAGAGTGGTGTTATTTTTGCGGCTTACCGACGCATTTATCATTGTAATGAGGCGCTGGAAGCGGAGTTACATGCGATTATGGAAGGAGTAAGTCTCACAATTCAACGGTCGAATCGACCAGTTCAGCTACAATCTGATTGTTTGGCAGCTTTGTCAGCACTATCTAATGATTCACTGGACAGATCAGCATATGGTCATCTCTTGGCAGAAATCAAAGGTTTACTGGAGAATAGGGTGTTTGTTCGTGTTAAAGTTTCTCGTGATCAAAACAAAGTTGCACATTGCTTAGCAAATTATGGTAGATCTGGGGATAGCACTGCGTGCTGGCTTAACCAACCCCCTCCTTTTATTTTTGAATTTGTTGCTAAGGATTGTAATTCTGTGAGTTTGAAATAAAACACCCTATTTCCATCGCAAAAAAAATGTTAATCTTCTCTTCGGGAAAAAATGGCGTACACAGGCCGCTTGCTGCTTGGGCTCCACAAACTTGGATGACCCTTATCGATTGGGCTCCATCTTGTTCAAGGCAACCACCGCCTCATCCTCCCTCTCCCGCCGCCTCATTCATTTAATGTGTAAATAGTTGAAATATTATATGTGCGCACTGGCGGAGGAGACCGAGACATATTTAGATCCTGCGGCGTAGCCAAGGCTGGGCTACGCCCCGGGCCATCTCTCACAACTACAACACCTTTAATAGCTACTCCCTCCTTTCCGATTTATAGGGGTTATCTTAAAATTTTAGTTTTTCCATTTTATAAGGCTTAATTTGGTTGTTCCCCATCACATGTTCAGACTTCAAGATGCATTAAATCATTGCATGCAAGTATTAAGAGAAAACTGACCAATGCATGCACTTTATGCATGCATGCATTGCAATTAATGCATTCGTAAACATAATTTTTTGAGGAAAACAACAGCATTAATTGGGTATTTTTGCAAACTATAAAAAATATTCCACCACTCATCATCTACCTTAGTTGGTGAGATTTTTGAATTGAGCCTTATAAACCGGAAAGGAGGGAGTACAGTGGTAAAAGAAGCTACAACGAACGAAGGATTATACAGCCACGCGGCAGGCCATGGCCCTGCTAGAACTACGCCCCTGTTTAGAACTACCCATATGCCACTCTAGTGATGAACTACACGACTTGACAATCTAGGTAGAGTAACACCGACAGGACAACAGAGAGTTGTGGTGTATTCTCCTACAAGTAATAAAGAAGTGTCATTGGTTTTACACTCACTAGCTTTATTATCCGTACATGAACTATGTTTCTACTATTGTTCCCGATTCAAATTACCAATGCATCACATTCCCCGTTAGATCGTGCTATGTGACCATCGGGGTAGTTCACCTCGCTCATCACTTGTTATCTCTCCTCCGCACAATTTCATCCTCCTTTAGCCCTCTACAAACTGAAGTGTGGCCTGGTACATGACAAGTATGCGAGCTATTTATAGGAGGTCAGCTAGAGACCAATGTTTTGTGTGGCCAAGATATCATAATTGCTTCACCAAACAGCACTTGGGAACGGTTGTGGTCCTTTAATTTTACAGAAAGTGGTGTAGCCCTTGACGTCTGTAGCATGCATGGCACATCTAAATATGAGCAACCCTAAGGCCTTGTATAATGGGAGGTGCTTAGAAAGATGCTTAGAAAAATAAACCGGATTTTTCTGAAGCATCGGTGCCTATTTCTACAGGAGATACACTTAGTTAAGCGTCTATCCTGTACAAATAAGCACCGATGCTTAAAGAAAGCCTGGTTTATTTCTCTAAGCACCTCCCCTAAGCACCTCCCATTGTACAAGGCCTAAGGGGAATGTTACTAGCAAACCATGGCAATGGAGCCATACCAAATTCATGCTGTCATGGATTATTCATCAAAATAAATACCACGATAAAAAAGTAAAGAGAGATCAGGGTTCAGAGTAGCTCAGCTCACCTAATAATTCAGGTGTACATGTGACGACCCAAGTTGTCACAGAGCATTTCATCATCACAAATGGTCTGTTTCTTCCTAATTGGGGTGAGAGAGGCTAGAATTCTCGACCTCAGGATCACTCACGTTGCAGCTATGAGATCTATGCGCTAGCCAACTGCACCACCACGGCACTACCCCACTGTTGGTTTAGTAGTGAAACAAGCATCTTTGTTAGCGACAAGACCATACCACAAATCCTCTCAATTATTTGTCCACTCAAGGCTGTAGAGAACAGTCAGGACTCAAGACAAAGCTCTCCTGGCAATGAAAATAACTCATCATAACCTAGCCTGCAGATCCAGCTTTACCCTCACATGGTGTATTTTTTTTTAGAAAAGGAGGAAGACCCCCGGCCTCACATGGTGTATTACAACCATGCATACGCTAATTAAGAATGCCTACGTACTTGCACTTGTCTGATCACTAGCACTAAATACTGCATGTATGACTGTCAGATCCAAGCACACTAATGTGCATATATTGGCAAGGCCACACTTTCAGTTACTAAAACCAATTCTGATCCTCTTTTTTTTGTTGAGAATCCACCAACCGTGATTCAGGAACATTCTTTTAGGTGATTCTTAGGAATCCAGGCATCAACCATTGCCTACACTTCTGATCAGTCCTACCACGCTGACATTCTTCGTGCTCTTTTAGAACAAAGTGAGCCCTGGAAAGAAGGACATGCCAATTCACTGGCTTTTTGGTGATTCTTAAATACAGTTCAAACAGTGACCATTCCCGCTTCATTTTATTGTAAAATGGAAGTTAAACATCCACAGAAACATTTTCTTCTCTGGTCCAAACAGGTAATTGCGTTCTAGCTCCTTTTCACAACAGAGATCGGCTTTTCTACTCCCAGTAAGGAGCAAGATTGAAGAACACAACTTTGAAAGCTAAATGCCGAAGCCAAACATCGCTTTACCATGTTCTAAGAACTCAAGGACAAACTTACATTGAAACATTCAGTACTCATCTCCTACCCAAGCTACAACGGCAACACATAGGTATCTGCTCTCTATTGCAAGGGGTACCTTTTACCAGGCGCTGGTGTTGCAGCAAACTATGGTTCTCGGTACCACTCCCACCAACGATCACTAGCCATCAACACAGAGCGTGGTAGGATACACTTAGACGGCCTCCAATGGGTGTTGGGTGGGTCTCCATTATCACCCAGCTCAAGAACTGTCCAAGGCTGCCAGTTACACGAGCAGCTGCACCTTCCTCCCCATGGTTCCGGGCTCTTGCAATACAACATCAGTAGAGCCAGACGAGGCTGCACCACCTACTCCTGCTTACCATAGGAAATGAAGATAACATTGTCGCCCTCGTCGTTCCTATCGTTGAAGTTGGAGACCTCTGTGCTGTGGGAGCAGTCGTCCATTTCAGAGAAAATTGCATCGAGGTCTCGCTGGTGCAACCCTGGAATACTATATTGGGAGTGCATATTCAATAGGTGCCTCAATATTTTTTTGGGGGTCGCTCTCTTTTTTCTCATCCATCTAATCAGCATCCAATGGCTCATGTCCTTTCCTCTTCGTCCCAACGGTGTCCTTCCTCTAGTCACTATCCAACCTTGATCCAACTCCAATCTCCTTACCATGCCGGTCGGGCCGTTTGAAACCACCAGTCTCGGCCAGCAGCACTCCCACACACGCCTTACTGCCCGCCCTCCCCTCAACTCCGCCCGCTGTCATGCTCCCACCACCTAGACATCCCCACCGGCCAACAGATTATCCGGCGAACCCACACCCCTCAAACCATGTTAGGAGATAAACCACGAGTATGTCATGGCGTGTGAGCTAGGGTCGCATGCATGCGTGCGTGTGTGCCGGGGATGGCGCGTGAGTCCGAGGGATGCGTGCGCAGCGGAGGCTCGCTTGGACGCTACGTCCAGCAGCTACAAAATCGGCCGCATACGTTGGTTTGTTAGCGGGCTGCACGAGCTAGGGATATGGATGTGCATGTAGTGGTTTGTTAGTGGATGCATGCAGGTCGCACGAGCTAGGGCTCACAGCGCCGTCCCCGTCTCTTGCGAAGTCGGCCCGGCCTTGCCATGGTCGAAGCTCGCCGCTATCACTCGCCACATGGACCCCACCTGAGATTTTTTTTTGCGGGGAAATTTGGGCAGCTTTATTCAACATCAACCGCCCCAGCATCATCCGCCGGGAGGCTAGTTACAAGAAAACTCGGAATAACGTCTAACCAGCAATCTGTAACCTCCAAAGTGCTAGCCTGCTTGGCACAAAGGTGGGCAGAAAAGTTTGCTGATCTACACACATGTTGAACAAGGAAAGAAGAAAAACTACAAGCATGCTCCCCAATCTTGAACAAGATAGGCGCCACCACTGCTCGATGAGCCTGACGCGAGTTCCAGAGATCAACTATCTTCATACAGTCTGTTTCAATGACAACTTTGTCGTAGCCCCGAAGCTTTGCAAAGATAACTCCATCACGAACTGCAAGTGCTTCAGCTACGAGAGGGTCTATAATACCTGAATACGGTTTACACCAGGCAGCTCTCAGGGCCGTGGAAGATCTAGCCACGCCTCCAACTCCACCTCGCCGCGCTTCCATAGCAATGCTTCCGTCAGTGTTGATTTTTATCCACCCATCATCAGGTGGACGCCAGCCATGCCCTGAAAGCGTTCGGGCATGCTCCCTTGGCAATTCCAACACTGCCAAAGACTCCCGAATGATTTTCATGGACTGAACTGGGTCAAGAGTACCCTTGTCATGAGTAAGATTATTCCTGGAGGTCCAAATGGACCACATAATAGATACCAACCTTGCCTTATCAGCCTCTGAAAATCTAGGATCACACAGTATATCCTTTCTCCAAGTATGTGGATGTAAATCTGGGCGTTTAACACCCAACAAATCCGTGCTGCAGTCCAGAAACTCCTGGCTGCAGTTTAACAGGGCATGCATCAGATCCTCCTCACTAAGACAGATTTTGCACTTGCTAGTCGTTGAGATATGACGAAACGTCAATGTACTTTCCACTGGGAGGATTCCTCGCATTACTCGCCACCAAAATACACGTACTCTGGGCAAGACTTTCAGCTTTCAGAGCCGAGACCATAACTGTTTTTCTGTCTCTGAAGTTTCCGTGATCGTCCCTTCTTCCAGAGCAGACTGCTCGTTCTGAATCATTAGAGACCGATACGCTGATTTTACAGTATAAATCCCGTTCCTTTCTAGAGCCCAAGCCATATAATCATCACCCCCTCCCCTTCTCAAGGGGATATTAAGAATTGCATCCGCATCGGGGGGTATGAAAGTTTCCCTGACCACTTCAGATTTCCAAGTCCAATTGTGTTAATCTGGGCGTTTCCAAGCCTCAAAACAGAAGACATCCTGATGGTATTCGGAATCCACTTGTCCGTCCATATATTAACCGTTGTGCCATTTTCAATACGTTTGATCAGGCCGGAGTTCAAAGCTTTCCTTCCATGCATTATCGCTCGCCAAGTGACAGAAGCATGTTTCGGAATAGTAGCTTGCAGAAACTCGCATGAAGGATAATATTTTCCTTTTAGTACCCGTGCGCAAAGAGTATCGGGATTCGTTATTAATCTCCATCCGTGCTTGCCAAGAAGAGCAGTATTAAACATCTCCAAATCCCGGAATCCCATCCCTCCCTTTGCCTTCGGCTGTGCTAGCGCCTCCCACGACAACCAGTGCATAGAGCGTCGGTCAAGGGAGCTGCTCCACCAGTACTTGGCCATGTATGAGACCAAACTTTTGCACACTTTCTTGGTCAACTTGAAACACGACATGCTGAAAGTTGGAATCGCCATAGCAATTGTTTTCAACCTCACTTCTCTGCCGGCACAAGATATCATCCTCTCTGATCCACCTTGGAGTTTGCTACGGATTCTTTCCCCAATGTGATCAAAAGTACCGCTTGTAATCCTACCCACTGCCGTAGGTAGACCAAGATATCATTCAGTAAACGCTTCAACATTAATATTCAGAGTTTGTTTAAGCTCATGTCGAAGTGGAGCTGCTGTATTTGGACTGAAATAAACAGAGCTCTTTTCCTTGTTCACTGTCTGACCCGAACATTCTTCATATATTCGCAAAATCTCATTCAATCGATGGGCAGATTGAGCTCTAGACTGCATAAAGATCAGACTATCATCTGCGAATAGCAAGTGATTTATCCAAGGCGGACGAGCGCTTACCCGAATTCCCTTGTCAACATATGCACCACCATACATATTTAAAAGGGATGTAAAACCTTCCGCACATATCAAGAAGAGATATGGCGAAATTGGATCACCTTGTCGCAAGCCACACGACGGGGTGAAGAATGGCAGCAACTCTCCGTTGACGCGCACCGAGAAACGTACTGAAGTCACACACTTCATTACCAAACGGACAAATTCTGCCCCAAAACCAATCCTTAACATAATCGCCTCAAGATAATGCCATTCCACTTTGTCATATGCCTTCATCATGTCAAGTTTGACTGCACATACCGCTTTGCCCCCCTTCTTCCTCTTCTTCATGGCATGCACACATTCATGCGCAATTAAAACATTGTCAGTGATCAAACGTCCAGGGACAAAAGCACTTCGTTCTTCCCCTATGATTTCATCCAGACACTCCCTAGCCCGATTTGCAATGGCTTTAGAGGCAATTTTGTATAGAACTGGACATAGGGATATCGGACGATACTGTGAGATCTTTTGAGGGAACCTCACCTTGGGAATCAAAGTAATGGAAGTGTCATTTAGACCCAATGGCAGTTCACCCCCATTTAGAAAGTCCAATACAGCCGGGACAATATCATCTTTCAAAATTTTCCAGTGTCTTTGATAGAATCCAGCTGTAAAACCATCCACACCCGGTGCCTTCGACGGGGCCATCTGAAAAAGAGCTCGCCGGACCTCCTCTTCGGTGTATGGCTTCTGTAGCTCAATATTCATCGCACCCGTGACCTGAGGAGGTACTACTTGTAGTAGCTCGTCCATCTGGTGAAAGCCCTTGGACGTGTATAATGCTTGATAGAAGGCCTGAACTTCTACCCGATCCTCATCCCCATTTGCACACACAGAGCCATCAGACCGCTCCAGTCCTTCAATCTTATTCATGCGCTTTCGCTGGGCAGCTTGGGCAAGAAAATAGCCCGTGTTTCTGTCCCCCTCCCGAAGCCATGACACACGAGACCTTTGACGGACCCAGATTTCCTCTTGTTTGAGAGCCAACCTCAGTTGTTTGGTAATTGTGTTCTCCTCTTCTGTTGGTCCCCTCCCTACTGCTGACATCCTCAACCGTGCAAGTTTATCGCGCAACCGGCGAACTTTGCGTGTGAGAGAACCGAACTCCTTTGCCCCCCACACTACCAGATTGCCTTGCAATGCAGTAAGGGCTTGAGTAACACCTTGAAGACCCCGACGACCTGCACCTCGCTGCCAGTTATCAATAATTAATTTGCCATAGTCGACGTGCGTTTGCCAGACATCTTCATACCGAAATTGCTTAGGTCCCCTCGGACCCCCTGAACTAGCGCGCTCCCGGACCTCTGCACACACAAAATAGTGGTCTGATTCCGTAGCAACAATATGACGGACTTTGATATGTTCAAACATGTTCATAAAAGCCTCATTCCCAAATGCCTTGTCAAGCCTTGCTTTAACATTTGATCCTCCTGGCTGTCTATTATCCCAGGTATATGTCGTTCCAGAGTAGCCAAGATCAACTAGGGAACACTCATCCATAACTTTACGGAATGCTCGCATTTGCCATTCCGGACGTGAGGACCGTGAAAAGTGTTCCGATCCTACCAAAGTTTCGTTAAAATCACCAATACACATCCAAGCCTCATGTTGGATTGCAAACAAAGTTCTCATGAATCTCCAACTATGATGTCTATCTTCAGCCCTTGGAGCTCCATAGAAACCAGCCACTCGCCATTTTCTTCCATCATCACCTTTCCTCCGCACCATGACATCAATATGGCCGGCACTGTAACTCTTTAACTCTACGTCAAAGTCATGAGACCAGAACATACCAATCCCACCACTGAGACCCACACTGTTAACAGCAACACATCCCTCAAAACCCAACGATGTCCGTAAATTCTCCACTCTCACCGCTGCAATCTTTGTCTCCATGACAAACAGGAGACCGGGCGCTTCTTGCTTCACAATACTGCGAAGCTCTCGAACTTCCCCGGGGTTCCCAAGCCCCCGGCAGTTCCAGCTTAGATAACTCATTTGCCCTGGCAGGGCTGACTCACAGCCGCTGCCGAATTTTCTGAGCTCGTGGGAGTCAGTTTCTTCTTCTTAGGTTCTCTGACTTCCTCATCCCCCTGTCCTGAACTTGTGTCTGCGCCTACCTCTCCCTCTTTTGTGCCTGATATAGCATCTGTATGTGCGACGTCCGTCAGAAGAGGCAGCTCAACTCTGCGATAAACCTGTTTCGGACCCTGAGGTCCCCCCTTTCTCTTATTCTGGAAGACCTTCGACTTGGATGGGGAGTTCACCTCACCACCTGTATCAGCAGCCGTCGTCGAGTTGTGGGTATCATTTTTACTATTTTGTGTCCCCTGATGCTCCTTCGACGAACTGTCATACGATGTAGCCTTACGACGCTCTTCAGGAGCTCGCAAACCTTTCCCAAACGGCAAATCGCCATGCTCATCTCTTGTTCCTGGCGTTGGGCAATACAGATCCGAGTGGCCTAAGCGGCCACATGAAAAACAAAAGTGAGGGACATTTTCATATTCAATGTCGTACCTATCTGTGCACTGCCTCCTCTTTGATTCAATCCAAATCCATCTTCTCAAAGGGCTTTCCACATCAACGGTGACTCTTGCCCTTAGATAACCCGCCGCATAATCAAATTGCACAAACTTTGCATTCTTATCAATCTACGCTGCGATTGCTTTTCCCCACTTGTCATCCCTCAGATGAAAAGGAAGGTTCACAACCCTTACCCACATCTGGATCTTATCAAACCGCAGCTCTGACGGCTTCATACACTCATCAAACTCAGACAGAACCACAGCGTTCTTGCTCACATGCCATGGGGATCCCTCCCACACACGATCTCTATCTCTCTTTGTAGCAAATTCAGCCACAAACATATTATCTCCCGCCGGTCGGAAAAAGAGACCTTTTGGGTTACCCCATGCTGGCCGAAGGGCACTAGTGATGGTTTGGATGTGCATAATATTCCGATGAAGAACCTTGCCAGCCACCATCCACTTCTCCTTCTCTTCCTCTTCCCGATCATCTAGCACCAGCGGCGTGGCCTCCTCTGTCGAGATTTCCAATTTTCCCAAGGCTTCCGCTAACTTCGCCCTAGCCGCCTCCGGCGACAGAGGCGTTTGATCCTTGCCTCGATCGGCGGATGAGGCCATCCTCCGATCAGTTTTCCACTCGCCCCGCTGATCGGTCACAACGGGCGCCGCCGTATCCACCCTCAAAACCCTAGTCGCCTCGCACGGGGGCTCCGGGTTTTTCCGGGGAAAAAGAAATTAATGCCCTGTCAGCGACCCCACCTGAGATTAGCGAACACGTTCTTTACTTAGTGCTAGTACCAGAAGAATCGCCAGCAGAACACGATACATGTATTGCGGTCGCATACAATTACATGCAGGCGCACGCTCGATATGGTCTGGTCACACACTTATAGTATAACTCAGAGCTTGTCGCAGCGCGCAGGCGCAAAGACCATCTTGTTGCTCTCCAGGTCGTAGACGATGTGCGTGTTCTGTTGCTGGAAGTTGCCGATGGTTGTCTGGTCGCTCTTGCCCGCCGAAGATATCACCACGCACAGCTCCCTGCCCGCGCCGGTGCCGTCGTCGTCGTTATCCAGCACGTAGTTGTCCCGTGGAAGGTCCCAGTCTGCACCCTCCAGGTGGAGGATCAGCTTCGGCACGGCGGGCGCCTTCTTCATCGCCGGGAGGGAGAAGCACAGCCTGCCGTCGGCGTCGGTGGAGCCGTTGGCGACAGGTAGCGGTACTTGCCCCACGAACGCTTCACGGAGGCTCTGGAACACGGCCTGCGGGAAGGTCGTGATGGCCGTGCCGGAGTCGATGATCGTCCCGCCGGAGCCATCGCCCTTGAGCGCGAACGCCGACGCGTTGAACGGCAGCCGCGTCTTGCCGACGGTGACTCCTCTGAGGGAAAGGTAGTAGAATGGCGAGCTACCCACAGGCGCACCCGCAGGGCCTGGGGCGAACGGGGTGGACTGAATGGGCCCCGTGGCATGAGCTTCAAGGTTTTCCGGCCCGCCGCCAAGGAACACCGGGCTGGTCCTCGACTCTATGATGGCCGTGAAGCAGTAGGAGAACCTGCCGACCTTGAGCTGCGACGGCAGCGACAACGGGCCGCGCCCGAAGCCGGCGATGCCGGACTCGTTCGACTTGAAGTGGCCGACGTTGAGCATGCCGCAGCCAAACCGGAGGTTGGGCACGGCCACGGCGGCGTGCTTCTTGCCCCCGAGAGCATTGAATGTGAAAGTGTCCTCGACGACCTTGCCAGTGGTGACCGAATTGTCGCCGTAGGCGTAGGCGTATAAGCAGGACCTGTCTCTGGCGGCGCACCCGGAGACCGGGAGGTACACGGCGTGACCGCAGAGAGGGTCGGAGCACGGGACGCGGCGAAAGGTGCTGGAGGCGGAGGCGCGGAGGACCGGGAACGGCTGGTCGAAGCAGGCCGCGCAAGCGCACTGCGTCCAGACGAGGTCGCTGCCGGTGTCCAGCGTCAGCGCCACGCGCTGCGGGCGCGGCGTGCCGACGCCCAAGTGGACGAGGTACTCGGAAAAACCCACGTCCAAGCCGCCCCGGGCTACTGGCACGGTCACCGCCGGGGCGCTGCCCGACGAGCGTAGGGTCGCCATGCGGGCCTTGGACCGGGCGGCCATCCGGCTGAGGAGCTCGTGCTTGGTGAAGCCGCGGCCGCTGTCCACGTGTGTAAGATCGGCGCGCATGGCCACCGGCTCCGCGACAGACGAAGCGAACAAGAACGTCAGGAAGAGAAGAACGCACGGAAAAAGCGGCGACACTGGCCAGCCTTTCATGGTGGAGTTGCAGACGCTATACTGCATTGCCGTTGAGCTCACACACAACAAAGAATTTATCGTGTTCGGTTGCCATGACACAACAAAGAAGCACGCTAGCTCACACACGAGCATCGCTCGTATGCATGACACCTAGCGTGAATCGCTCCACATCTTGCCGTCGGTGTCGCGTATGCTTCCAGCACCACACTGAACCAGCGGCCACCGCTACGACCTGCTCTAGATATGCTTGGATGCATGCCTCACATCTCACAAGAGTCCAGCCAACGACGTGAGCAAAAGGTGTACGCATGTAACTAGCACAATGCACCCCAAAAAACGCTCTAAAAAAACACTAGCATAATGCCCCGGCGATGGTGCCTCTGGATGAGGTACATACTGCTTGGGCTCAATTTACCGGGTTGTTTCGTACCAATGGAGCTCGAGCTCAACATATAACACTTGCCAATTCTCGCAGAGTACCAAACAGAGGATGATGGATAAGAGCAGTGCTAGGCGGACGACTAAGGTTGGACGACCGGCGCACGACATTGAAATCCAGCCAGTGAATCTCGTCCATAGCCATGCAACGTCCGTTGGATTGCTGGTCGTGCATAGATCGGCCATAGTGTGTCGTGTGTGGAGCAATTCCGGATGGATAAAATGAATTAAGGCCTTGTTCAGTTAAGGTGGTTTTTCAAGGGGAATGGCAGGGTTTGAGGGGGATTAGATCCCCTACAAGCCAAAATCCTCTCCAATCCTCTCCAATCCCCTTGGGAGGAGGATTAAACGAACAAGGCCTAAGAGGGAGCGGAATATACTAGCAGGCGAGATTGCAGGGGAACGGCTCGGACCTTGTAGAGTGATCCAGCAGTGCGCTCCTTCTCCTCCGCTCCGACCATGGCTCGGCTCTGCTCTGCTATCCCCACGCTGTCGGCTGCTATTTTGAATTTTCTTTTACGTAGTACTCTCTCCGATCCTTTTTATTCCGCATATAAGATTTGTTTGAAGTCAAATATTATTAAATTTGAACAACTTTATAGAAAAGAAGTATTAACAATCACCATACCAAATCAAAATCATTCGATGTGTTGCAGACGTTGGTATTTATTCATATAAACATGATCAAACTTTACAAGTTTGACTTTAGCTAGACAAATCTTATATAGGTAAAAAGGATCGGATAAGGTATAAAATGGACTCGATAGGGTACCTGCTGGTTGGGCTCCATTTACCGGAGCGCCGATAGAAATAGGGCTCAAGCTCAACATACAACAATTTCCTATTCTCTATATGTATGTACTGTACAGAAGCTCCGTCATGGTCACTGAGGCTTTGTGAACCCATTGATAAGGACACATACTGTCAAACCTCTGAAGTCATCACAACCGAAGTAAAAGGCTCCTGCCGCCCAGCTGCAACCCAGTAATGCAACTATGGATTGAGAAACTATAGTAGTAATATATGTTTGCATAAATTAGGAGGTGTGATGATTAATAGTTGTTTATTAATCAATAATAACTTGATGTCACCATGTGTTACTTTGTGATTCATGTAGCTAAACTACACCATGTCTTTTCAAAAATTTGGTCCTTGCGGATATTGAAAAACAGTAAAACTGAGCCACCTAGGCCCCTCCACAGCGATTTGGCTCTCTAAACCGTCCGATTAGTCCGTTCAACGTTGTCGATTGTCCTGTCGTTTCACTGTGCATGCCCGACAGCCTTTTACCACTCCACCTCAAGCGTCCTGGCCGGCCCAACACTAAATGGGCTGCTGCTCCGATGAACGACTTGGAGGCCCTCTAATGCACTGACGTTGTGTAGCCTGCGATCGTGAATAGACGGTTGGTGTGTCGGCGCAGAGGCTGGGGAGGGAGCACGCGAGGGCCAGATGCCTCTCTAGGTGATGGCGGCGGCGAGCCTCCTCACACCACCGCACACCTTCCCTAAAACATATACCCGACCGCCGTACACGTTCCCTGAACAGCAGCAGACCATAGCATCCTCTACTTCCTCTTGTCCTCCCATCCTCCATCACTGTTCGAACAACATCGACCCCCCGACGGCAGGAAGAAGATGCTCCTCATGGTTTTCCGGTAGCTTCCTTTGATGCTAAGGTGCTCGCTGAAGGGGAAGAAAAAGAAGCGATGAAGAATAGATGGTGTGCAGACGCCGCTGGAACCCTTTGAATTAGCCCCTCCCACTACTTCCATCTGAGGCTCGGATCCAATTCTTGCAATCAACTCCAAAGGGATCTCTCTGGCGACGACGATGTATTTCCGGTGAGCGACATCCAATTTCTCCAGTGTGCTCACTTCAGGAAACAAACACATGAGGTACGAGCACTGTAAATCCCTTTTTCCTTGTACTTCCTCTCAACTTGAGTCAGACGAGTGTTTTTCAGGTGGTCACTACACCATGGGGAGATACAAACTAGAGTTTTCTCTCTGATTGGGTGAATGTATTTTCTTGACTGATTCTTACGGGTCACACAATTCTTATCTGCCCGTCTATTGCTACCAGGCCTCAGCAGTGAGCATATTATGCGCTTTTCTTAATTCTGAATTTCCAATTCTATTTGGATTGGATGCAATGAGTCATATTCAAAGACATCCTCGTATTCATGAGAACTGAAGTAGTATATACCCATGATTCAAAACAACGGTACCCGTAAACCACCTGCTAATGGTAAAAAATATTGACAAATGGGTATGTAGTGTTAGTGTTAGTTCAGTGGATCGGTCAATCAAACCTGACCTTGAATTTGTAGATATGTTCTATCAGAAGGAAGGACCGCATTTCTATATATTCGTCCCTTGGGTGTTCAAATGCAAGTAGACACAAAATCATTGGTGTTTTACTGCTTCAGAGTGTTAGAACTGAACTTGAAGTTACGTATTCAAGCAGAGTTCTTGCTTAATTATGCAATCTTTCTTCTGTCAAAATATCAAACATTCTTTCTCTATGGCTGTGGACTTGAAGCAATGTATCTCGAACCATTAAAATATATAATTCATTTTAAATTACCATATATCATTCAGATATTTCTAATATTATTTTTAGAATGGACGGGCGCGGCAACGCGTGCCTTAATGGACTAGTAAATCAGAAAAGGCTGTTCGGGACGACATGGTCACAAGGCGTAGTAGACTCTTAAATGCCACTTGACCGACTGAGGAAACCTATGGTTGGATCTCATCCTTACTCAATCGCACTGACTTGGCAACATAGATCGTGATGTGTTTGCCTAGAAAGTAATGAAAGACACTGCTTGTTTTGTGCTCGCTAGTTTCATTCCTCATTGATGGACTCGGATTCTATATGTGCCTCCAACCCAAATTTCCAATAGATCCCATTCCCCATCTATATCGCGCTGTTTGAAAGTCAGTATGATTAACGTGCTGTCA
Organism: Triticum urartu; assembly: GCF_003073215.2. Lineage (NCBI taxonomy): Eukaryota > Viridiplantae > Streptophyta > Magnoliopsida > Poales > Poaceae > Triticum > Triticum urartu. The sequence goes on from NC_053028.1 coordinate 20,237,185, forward strand.
TTGCTGCTCTCGTCGTCCAAGACATCATCATTGCTTTCATCAAACATGACATGCCAACGACGTGATCATTTAATTCTGTTGTGAGTGCTGTGGTTGTCAACATTTTTAGCACACATAAACCTAATATAAGCAAGCCTAAGAGGAATGTTGCTAGGAAACAATGAGAATGAAGCCATTCCGAACTCATTCATGTATTTTTTATCAAAAAAATACAACAATGGATTCGTGTCTGGTGAGGCATTTGTATGACCCGAAAGAGCGGCGTGGGTTCAATCATGTTCGACTATCTTATTTTTAGTATTAACTGTTTTTTGCGCTGATTATTCAGTTTAGATACCTTGATCTCCAATACTTATCAAAATCAAGAGATATCTGGTGAACTTAAACATGCGAGATAGTTGCCATGTCATTTCAATAGTCCCCCTCAATCATAACTTCGAAGTAAAAGATTATTGAATTAACTACTAAGAAACTTTCTACAATAGGTTTTTCTGATTAAATAATATAAACACCTATTTATTAGTGATTTATTACACTTCGTATTGTTCTATTGAGAAGTAATATAATGAAGGGCTGGTTCGTGATGTGCATCAATAGATGCAGAACTCGAGGTTATCTTATTTTTCGGGGGAAATGCATCTCAATACAGTGCTCCTAGTGTATAACTCTCATTGTACATGATGCATTTTCACACTAAATAGGCAGTTCTAATACAAAACCAAGCATGATATAAAAAGTACAAATATCACATTCACAATCTTGCACAAAGAGAAGAATGTCCGGATGCCACCGGCCATAGGTTAGCAAGATGTTGTACCATAGAGTTTTCATATTATAGACTCCTTTCTGAGTACTCAAATATGAGGTGCCAATGTTGGGGAACGTAGTAATTTCAAAAAATTTCCTACGCACACACAAGATCATGGTGATGCATAACAACGAGAGGGGAGAGTGTAATCTACGTACCCTTGTAGACCGACAGCGGAAGCGTTATGACAACGCGGTTGATGTAGTCGTACGTCTTCACGGCCCGATCAATCAAGCACCGAAACTACGGCACCTCCGAGTTCTAGCACACGTTCAGCTCGATGAAGATCCCCGGACTCCGATCCAGCAAAGTGTCGGGAAAGAGTTCCGTCAGCACGACGGCGTGGTGACAATCTTGATGTTCTACTGTCGCAGGGCTTCGCCTAAGCACCACTACAATATTATCGAGGAATATGGTGGAAGGGGGCACCGCACACGGCTAAGAGAACGATCTTGGAGATCAACTTGTGTGTCTAGAGGTGCCCCCCTGCCCCCGTATATAAAGGAGCAAGGGTGGAGGAGGCCGGCCCTAGGAGGGGGCGCGCCAAGTGTGGAGTCCTACTAGGACTCCCTAGTCCTAGTAGGATTCCACCTCCCATATGGAATAGGAAAATAGGAAGGGAAAAGGAGGAGGAAGGAAGGGGGCGCCCCCCTTCCCTAGTCCAATTCAGACCAGACCAAGGGGAGGGGTGCGGCCACCCTTGAGGCCCTTTTCCTTCTTTCCCGTATGGCCCAATAAGGCTCAATACGTATTCCCGTAACTCTCCGGTACTCCGAAAAATACCCGAATCACTCGGAACCTTTCCGATGTCCGAATATAGTCGTCCAATATATCGATCTTTACGTCTTGACCATTTCGAGACTCCTCGTCATGTCCCCGATCTCATCCGGGACTCCAAACTCCTTCGGTACATCAAAACTCATAAACTCATAATATAACTGTCATCGAAACCTTAAGCGTGCGGACCCTACGGGTTCGAGAACAATCTAGACATGACCGAGACACGTCTCCGGTCAATAACCAATAGCGGAACCTGGATGCTCATATTGGCTCCCACATATTCTACGAAGATCTTTATCGGTCAGACCGCATAACAACATACGTTGTTCCCTTTGTCATCGGTATGTTACTTGCCTGAGATTCGATCGTCGGTATCTCAATACCTAGTTCAATCTTGTTACCGGCAAGTCTCTTTACTCATTCCGTAATACATCATCCTGCAACTAACTCATTAGTTGCAATGTGTCGGTGTCAAAACCGATGGATCTCGGATAGGGGGTCCCGAACTGTGCATCTAGGCCGGATGGTAATAGGAGGCAAGGGACACGAAGTTTTACCTAGGTTCAGGCCCTCTCGACGGAGGTAAAACCCTATGTCCTGCTTGATTAATATTGATGATATGGGTAGTACAAGAGTAGATCTACCACAAGATCGAGGAGGCTAAACCCTAGAAACTAGCCTATGGTATGATTGTTGATGTGTACGTTGTCCTACGGACTAAAACCCTCCGGTTTATATAGACACCGGAGAGGGTTAGGGCTACACAAAGTCGGTTACAATTGTAGGAGATCTGAATATCCGTATCGCCAAGCTTGCCTTCCACGCCAAGGAAAGTTCCTTCCGGACACGGGACGAAGTCTTCAATCTTGTATCTTCATAGTCCAGGAGTCCGGCTGAAGGTATAGTCCGGCTATCTGAACACCCCCTTATCCAGGACTCCCTCAGTAGCCCCTGAGCCAGGCTTCAATGACGACGAGTCCGACGCGCAGATTTTCTTCGGCATTGCAAGGCGGGTTCCTCCTCCAAGTACTTCACAGAAGATTTTGAACACAAAGATAGTGTCCGGCTCTGCAAAATAAGTTTCCACATATTGCCATAGAGAGAATAATATTTGCACAAATCTAATCTGCTGACGTATTCCATAGCATGACACACCACGGCCAAGCCTCTATCCGAGTCGTTTCATTATCCCACCTTAGCACGTCATGCGAGGCGGTTTCCTTGGCACGTCTTGTCAAAGCAGAGATCGTGTCCCCTTATTCCGGGATTCTCATCAATACGGGTGTGGGTAACCCAACCGCGCCATTGATTACGGCGCTTGGAGATAAGCGAGTTTTACCAGGCTGGTGGGAACACGTAGTTGCGTCCACCCATATAAGGGGATAAGGATCCACCTTTTCACCTACGCCTTCTTCCTCCTTTGCCTATCCATTCTTGCGCACTCGAGCTCCAGTGCCCAAGTCCGCACTCCCACCTCAACCTTCTCCGTCCATGTCCGGAGCGGGAGGCAAGTGGATGGTCTCCTCCGTCATGGAGGGACACATCAAAAAGCTGAGGAAGGCCGGATACCTTTCTAACGACATCGCGCACCGGCTTCCCGAAAAGGGGCAGCTCATCCCCACCCCTAGGCCCCATGAGAGGGTGGTGTTCCTCCCCCATTTCCTCCGCGGACTGGGCTTCCCTCTCCACCCATTTGTCCGGGGGCTCATGTTCTACTACGGCCTGGATTTCCATGATCTGTCCCCGAACTTCGTCCTCAACATCTCGGCGTTTATCGTCGTGTGCGAGGCTTTCCTCCGCATCCGCCCCCATTTTGGCCTATGGCTCAAGACTTTCAACGTCAAGCTGAAGGTGGTGCGCGGCAACCAGGCGAAGTGCGGAGGTGCCATGGTGGGCAAGATGGCCAACGTCCTATGGCTCGAGGGCTCCTTTGTGGAGACCCTGAAGGGGTGGCAATCGGGGTGGTTTTACATCACCGAGCCGCGCGACGCCTAATGGGTCGCACCCCCCGAGTTTCGATCTGGACCCCCTACGTGGCTCACCTCCTGGAAGGAGACGGGCCTGTCTTGGGGTAAAAAAGGAGAGCTGACCGGACTCCAAACATGAATCCAAACCCTGGTGGACAAGAAGCTCAAACTTGTCAACGTAGTCCAGGTTATGCTCATCTGCCTGATCCTCCCGTGTCAACAACGGGCTTTCAACCTGTGGGAGTTCGACCCGGCGCAGCACCAAACTCTAAGCAGGCTCTTCGACATGACGTACGAAGATGCCTGGAGGGTGCTTTTCAAGGGCGCCGAGGCCCCCGCATCCGCTACCGAGGATCGCGGATTCAGTACGCAGCATCATGCTCATTCGGTAAGCTGTTATTTTTCCTTTTACAGGATATTAGGTTATCATAGTTTGACTCCATGCGGGATCTAAGCTCCCTTACCTTTGACAGGATTGGCAGGTGACGTCCGGACAGATCAACTGTCCGGCTCCCTTGCCCGAAGGCCCAGCGGACGCTCGCTTGGCGAAGCTGTTGGTTCCGGCACCCTATGTGGTGCCGGAGAAGAAGGCTGTGAAAAGGGCCACGGGGACTCGAAAGAGTGCCCGGCGCCAGGAGGTGTCGGATTCATCATCCGGCGGTTCCGAGGCGCATTCCTCCCGTGAAGACGAGGAGGAGGAAGAAGAAACCTCTTCCCCTCCAGCGGGAGGAGAGAAGAAGAGGAAGGCCGCCCTCTCTGGGGAGGCCGGAGGGTCCAAGAAGGGGAAAACCCTTCCTCCGGACTACTCCACCGACACCGATGACGGCGGAGAGGAGTGGCAGCCCAGGGCCAAGCCCCTGGCGAAATCGTAAGTATCCGGATACCGAAGTAACTCATAGTATTCGTTTATTGCACAACTTTCCCTCATGTCAAATATGTTTATGCAGCCCACCCAAAGACCGGCTCGACGCGTCGTCGAGCGGCTCACTGGACTCGTCGGATGTGAACTCGCTTCCGACGGCTTCCTCCCCCCGCCCTACGGACGACACCGAAGTGTTGTCCCAACAGGTTCCAAGCCGGGAGGAGGTGGTCCTGGAGGTGCCGCAAGGCGACCTCCCGGACTCCAGGAGTAAAGGGGATGAAACCCCCCAGGGCTCCAAGTCCGGCTCTAGGCCGGACACCGCTCCGGAACCTTCAAAGGTTCCAGAGTCCGGCGGGCGACCTCCTTCCAAGAGGAGCAAGCCCACCGTGCCGGTGACCCCCGTCCAACCGGGGGCGCCGGACAATCTGTTGGAGGTGCTCGAAGGTGCCTCCATCGACGAGGGGCACCACACTATTATGAGTGCGATGGTCCAGAAGGTTCAGTCCGTCAAGAGCGGACTGACTGAAGCTTGTACTAGCCTTTTAACAGGCTTTGAGGTAAGTAAAGAATGTGTAAATAATATTACCGCATAGACAGTAGCCCCTGATGCTCTGTTTGGCGTTCGGGAAGAAAAGCCGAATAGAGGATCAAATAAAATTCGCAGGAGTCTAACAAAAAGGAGTCAATATGCGTATGCAGGCTTCCCTACTTGCGTCCGCCGCACTGACTGCGGAAGTGGACACGTTAAAGCAGAACCTCGAGCGGTCCGAGCAAGAGCTCGGGCGTGCCAAGAAGCAGCTCGAGGACAATGAAGGTAAGAAGTACCTTGTTTAAATATATAAAAAGGGTGCAATTGCAAAAAATAACAGGATTAACATGGCTATTGTAGGGGCCACGTCTGAGGTGGCGACCCTTAAGCAAGCGTTGCTCGAGGCCGAGAAGAGTGCGGCCGCGGAGCGCATCGAGCGGGAAAAGTATGAGTCCGAGGTTGGCAAGGTGCGGCAAGAGCTCCAGGTTCTCATGAAGAAACATGAGAGTTTGGAGCTTGACTCGAAGACGCGAGCGTCCGAGCTCGCGGCGGCTATTGAAAATGTCAAGTCTGCCAAGACCGAATCCCAGAAGACTCTCCAGGAGTTGGATGAGATGAAGAAGATAGCGGCGGGTAAGGCATTCTTTATGCAAAGTAAACATATAACCGTGAGTTACTTGTTACTTACCCGAATCCGGAGCTCTCCAGGAGCATTCGCAGATCTTCCCCGGAGTGTGTCCGATGCCGCCGCATTCTATCGAGCCGAGGAGGGCAGCTCGACAGAGAAGGTGTTCTGGTCTCAGTATGCTGAGGCCGGACACCCCGTGCCCCTGAGCGACCAGCTGAAGCAACTGGTCGAGCTCCACAAGGTGGCCGAACAGGCCATGAAGGGCCTCCTAGTTCGGCTGTGGCCTGGAGAGGCTCTTCCTGGGAGCTATTTCGGGTTGGTGCGGCAGCTGGTGGAGGCCTGTCCAAGGCTCGAAGTCATCAAGCGCTCTGTCTGCATTGAAGGTGCCCGTAGGGCCCTTGCCCATGCTAAGGTGCACTAGGGCAAGCTGGATGCTGAGAAGCTTGTGAAGGACGGGCCACCGCCGGGGAAAGAGCATCGCAAGCCCGAAAATTACTATAAGGATGTTCTGAAGGGTGCCTGCCTTGTGGCGGATGAATGTTCTAGGGATATAATTTTTGAGTAAAACTCGCTCGTTTTTGTCCTGTGCGCTGAAAACTTGTTCATATGCGCTGAGAAATGCTGTTTGAATTTAAAATATTACCTTCTGTGCGGCTGTTTATCAATTCTGAGAGATGGCAAGTCGTCGGCTTCTACCCCTGTGCCGCTAGTGCTGGGGTGTTCGGGGATAAACCTGAGCGCTCTTTTTCCCATGTTTGGGTCCTTCGAGGGAGGCGCTCAGCCCAACGAACAAGGCAATCGGACTATAACGCATGAACACTCTCACTTAGCCATAGAATTCTATAATTTTAAATTTCGGCGAAGCCCCTAGTATTCAAAAGACCGAGTTCGGGGCGCTATCCATGCCTTGGCCGGACAGAGCCGACTCCTCGCCCTAAGCGGCATAAGTCTTTAGGGACTCAAAAAAACCTCTCGAACAGCGACCAGCTCTCGCTTCATCATGACAGTCAGTTTTAGCTTTCTCCACTGAGGTGCTCGGTGATGAAGCTATATACCTAGGGTAGGGTCCTGGACCTGTCCCAACTGCCCTACCCAAGGACATCTCTAGAAGAAATCACCTTTCAATCGACTTGGAGGTGTTCCACTCGACAGACTCGAAGACACTCGGCCAAGACCAAACCACTCGACGGCCAGGAGACCTAAAGGCACTCCGCATGCTAACGGTCGGTTATTAAGTAGCTTTTATGGTCATCATAGCACTTTATTAGGGGCGTTACCAGTAATGCCTGACCTTAATGTATTTAAACCCTGCACAACTGAGGGCCGGAGGGGTTTGGCGAACTCTATATAAGCCACCCCCTCCTCAGTGTAAAGGGTTCGCACCCCTGTAATTCATACACACATAATCCAGTCGACCGCCTCCGGGCTCCGAGACGTAGGGTTATTACTTCCTCCGAGAAGGGCGTAAACCTCGTGTGCTTACAACTTCTCCATAGCTAAGATCTTGCCTCTCCATACCTACCCCCCTACATTACTGTCAGACTTAGAACCACGACAGTTGGCGCCCACCGTGGGGCAGGTGTTTTAGCGATTTGTTGGAGGAGTTGCGATCTTTTCCGATCCAAATCATCATGGTTTCTGGCGGAGTTTTGGTGGAGGGCCGCGAGATCCGTCTCGGCGCGCTCACGTTCATCACCGACGACTCCGCTTCGCTTCAGGAGGCTCCGCTCGACGTGGACGCACTCCCTGTCTGCGGGGCAACGCACTTTAGCGCGTGCGTCCGCGGCGTTCTCTCGCGGCAACCGTCGACCCCCTATTGGTCGGCTCCTGTGTTGTCCTCCCTCCCTGTTTCCCGCCGGCGCAAGCATTCCGGTCGGTCGAGACTTCAGCGGTGGGTGAGACACGCAGTGGCACGCCAGTCGGCCACCCCTCAAGTCGCGGCGATCGAGCCCGAAGAATCCCTCTATGGCCTGTTCGATCTGTCGACTGGCTCCGCAGAGACCGCATCGGAGTGCGACAGTAGTGATCCGGCGGCGGAGGTTCTGATGGTCGATGGACCGCCCAGTCCTCCTAGTTTTCCCCGCACCGACGGAGGCGCAGGTGGAGGCGACCCGTCGCGTCCCCATAAGGAATATCTCCCTGAGCCTCTCACGTCGCTGCAGAGAGAAGAACTTCGTCGCCGGAACATGGATGCACTGCACACTCCTATTGTTGGAGAAACCCCCAAGGCTCATGCCTTGGAGGACGTGCGCCTAGCAAACTTGGCCGAGCGCACTCGACTGGAGAACCTCCAGCGAGCACTCGACGAGCGTGCGTGACAACGGGTTCCAGAATCCAGTCGACGTCAGCTCTTTCCGCCCCCGCAGGTATATTGAACTCCGATTCAGAATTTAGCAGCTACGGCCCGTATAGCAGAGTCGATTCAGCCTTCCCAGTCGGAGGCTGGCAGAGGCTTGCTGCTGATCCGAGCGTTACTCCGGGCAGCAGGAGACTAGAATTCCGCTGTTTCTCAGTCGCGGAACAGGATTCATAGTAGATCCGTTGCTGCAGACACAGTCCAGTCGGCTCATAGCCAAAGATCGCCCCCGAGGCGTGAGGGGCGTGGGGACCGACGTAATCAGTACGGGAACCGTGAACAATATGATCACCGATTCGATCGTGACGATCGATGTCGAGTGCCCACCCCTCCTCCGAGGAGCGGGTCGTATGCGCCTCGACAGCAGGATGACAGGCGCCCTCATAGTGTTGGGCGAAGGATTCTAGTCGACCCCAGGGAGCCAGGCTTTGATGCGAGATCCATTCTCGTTCAAGGTTTGGTCGATAGGAACAGAGCTCACCGAGAAGGTCACGGCAGAGATGCACCTATCAGCAGCAGAGTACATGTTTCGGGGCCAGAGTGCTTTAGTAGAGCCATCAGGGCCGCTGTGATTCCTCCAAGGTTGGAAAAAGCGGTAGGCGTAAGCGAGGCGATTGGCCTTCGCCTAGTGCCTAGGCGGTGCCTAAGCGTCCTAGGCGCGGCCTAGGCGGTAATATATTTTTTACTCATAGTGTATTTGTGATTATTATATGGGTGTTGATATTAGTTTAGGCCATATAAATAAGTTAATTACCATCTACTGCCATTGGAATATAACCCGTTTGGCATATCAGTGCAGTATGTGGCATGATTTCTTGCTTGGGTAGGCAATTCCTTGCTTGCCCTGCCTAGACATCCATTTATGCCCTAGGCGAGGCGTTTGGCCATTGCCTAGCGCCTAGGCGTGCCTAAGAGCCTCCTAGGCACTGCCTTTTCCAACAGAGGATTCCTCCCAACTTCTGGTTGGCGACTGGAGTTAGTAAGTTCACTGGTGAGTCCAAGCCCGATACTTGGCTTGAAGACTACCGAGTGGCCGTCCAGATTAGCGGCGGCAATGATGAAGTGGCCATGAAGCACCTGCCTCTCATATTGGAGGGCTCGGCCAGAGCGTGGCTGAACCAGTTAGCACCCAGCAGCATTTACACTTGGGAAGATCTCACCCGAGTGTTTGCCACCACATTTGAAGGAACATGCAAGCGACCGGCAGGGCTGACGGAACTGCGGTCTTGCGTGCAGGAGCCGAATGAAACTTCGAGGGATTACATCCAGAGATGGATCACGTTACATCACATGGTAGAGAATGTTCCTGACCACCAAGCAGTCTGTGCCTTCAAAGAAGGCGTCAAGTACAGAGAACTGAATCTAAAATTCGGTCGAACCGGAGATATGTCTCTGAATCGGATGATGGAGATTGCCACGAAGTACGCTAATGGTGAAGATGAGGATCGACTGAGGAGTGGCAAGCTCAAGTCAGTCGCTCAAGAAACCGGAGGAAATTCCAATCGGAAACAGAAGCGGAAAGCCGAGCCAGCTGCTCCTGGAGAAGCCTTGGCCGTAACTCAAGGAAAGTTTAAGGGGAAACCCAAAGGACCTTGGAACCCCAAGAAGGTTAAGGACCAGGACGGAAATGATGTGTTGGATTTACCATGTCACATCCACACCAAGAAAGATGAAGAGGGCAATTTCATTTACCCGAAACATACCACTCGACAGTGTCGACTCTTGATCCAGCAGTTCCAGGGCAAGCAGCCCAAAGATAAGGAAAAGGAGTCGGACAAAGTTGAGGACAAGGAAGATAGTGACGATGGATACCCCCAGGTCAATTCCACCCTGATGATTTTTGCTGATGTTGAAAGCAAAAGCCGACTGAAAGTTATCAACCGAGAGGTGAATATGGTTGCTCCGGCGACACCCAGTTATCTGAAGTGGTCTCAGACTGCCATCACATTCGACCAGTCCGATCATCCAAGGCACATTGCCACCCCTGGTAGGCAAGCTTTGGTGGTCGACCCAGTTGTTGAAGGCACTTGACTAACCAAAGTCTTGATAGATGGTGGCAGTGGTTTGAACATACTATATGCTGAGACGTTGAAAGGGATGGGAATTCCGATGTCCAGACTCAGTACCAGCAACATGAGTTTCCATGGAGTCTTTCCTGGAAAGAAGGCTGAGTCACTCGGCCAGATTGCTCTTGATGTGGTTTTCGGTGATTCCAAGAATTACCGCAAAGAAAAGTTGACGTTCGATGTTGTAGATTTCCAGAGTGCATATCACGCTATTTTGGGCAGGCCGGCTTATGCACGCTTCATGGCTCGACCATGTTATGTGTATCTCAAATTGAAGATGCCTGGTCCCAAAGGTGTGATCACTGTTACGGGCAATCGGAAGAAAGCAGAAGAGTGTTTTCAGAAAGGTTCAAAGATCGCTGATGCTCAGATGGCAGTGGTAGAGCTGCAGGAATACCAGAGGACTGCAGACCCGAGTGATTTGTTGCGAGCCAAGAAGCCCGCTACAGAATCAGCTTTTCAGTCGTCTGGCGAAACGAAGACAGCTCACATCCAGCCGACCGATCCCAGCGCTGCTCCAACTCATATCTCAACAACACTCGACTCCAAATAGGAAGAAGCGCTCATCCAGTTCCTCCGGGAGAACTGGGACATTTTCGCATGGAAGCCTTCTGACATGCCAGGTGTTCCCAGGGAGCTGGCTGAGCATCGCCTACGAGTCGACTCAAAAATAAAACCTGTCAAAGAACATCTCTGACGGTCCGCCGTCCAGAAGAGAAAGTCTATTGGCGAGGAGGTGGCTCGGCTCTTAGCAGAGGAGTTCATCCGAGAGATCTAACACTCTGAGTGGCTCGCCAATGTTGTCATGGTCCCCAAGAAGGACAAGTCACTTCACATGTGCATTGATTTTAAACATATCAATCGGGCCTGCCCGAAAGATCATTTTCCTCTCCCCCGCATCGACCAGATAGTCGACTCGACTGCGGGATGTGAGCGACTGTCTTTTTTAGACGCCTATTCCGGGTACCATCAGATCCGTCTGTATGGACCTGACGAGATCAAGACAGCTTTCATCACTCCATTCGGGTGCTTCTGTTATGTTACCATGCCGTTCGGCCTCAAGAATGCCGGAGCCACATTCATGAGGATGATTCAGAAGTGTTTGCTCACTCAAATCAGTCGAAATGTGGAAGCATACATGGATGATATTGTGGTCAAGTCACGGAAGGGTTCCGACCTGCTGACTGACCTTGCTGAAACCTTTGCCAACCTCAGGAGGTATGATATCAAGGTTAATCCATCAAAGTGCACATTCGGAGTTCGTGGCGGAAAATTACTCGGTTTTCTCGTTTCCGAACGCGGAATCGACGCCAATCCAGAAAAAGTCGGTACTATACTCCGAATGAGAAGTCCTGTGCGAGTGCACGACGTCCAGAAGCTTACTGGTTGCTTGGCCGCTTTAAGTCGATTCATATCTCGTCTCGGTGAAAAGGCATTGCCTCTTTACCGATTGATGAAGAAGTCCGACAAGTTCGAGTGGACTCCCGAAGCTGATGCAGCGTTTGCAGAGCTCAAAGCTCTGCTCTCCACCCAGTCGGTGCTTGCTGCCCCAATCAGCAAAGAGCCTTTGCTACTTTACATCGCAGCCACGGGACAAGTCGTCAGTACGGTACTTACGGTCGAGCGGGAAGAAGAAGGAAAAGCCTTCAAAGTTCAGCGCCCAGTATATTATATTTCTGAAGTTTTGACCCCATCGAAGCAAAGATATCCTCATTATCAGAAGCTTGTATATGGGATTTATATGACCACAAAGAAAGTTGCTCACTACTTCTCTGATCATTCCATTACAGTCGTCGGCGACGCTCCATTGTCAGAGATCCTGCATAATAGGGAAGCAACTGGTCGAGTGGCAAAATGGGCGATTGAACTCCTTCCCCTAGATATCAAGTTTGAGGCAAAGAAAGCTATCAAGTCCCAGGCAATAGCAGATTTCGTCGCCGAGTGGATTGAACAGCAACTGCCGACTCAGGTTCACTCGGAGCATTGGACCATGTTCTTCGACGGTTCCAAAATGCTGAATGGTTCCGGTGCCGGGGTGGTGTTGGTCTCCCCCCCGAGGAGATAAGCTCAGATATGTTCTTCAAATCCACTTTGATTCCTCCAATAGCGAGGCTGAATATGAAGCACTTTTATATGGGTTGCGCATGGCCATTTCACTCGGCGTCCGTCACCTCATGGTCTATGGCGACTCAGATTTGGTAGTTAATCAGGTGATGAAGGAATGGGACGTCAGAAGTCCAGCCATGACCAGTTATTGCAATGGAGTGAGAAAGCTAGAGAAGAAATTCGAGGGGTTAGAGCTTCATCACATACCCCGACTGAAAAATCAAGCAGCTGATGATTTGGCAAAAATAGGTTCCAAAAGAGAATCCATTCCCAGCAATGTGTTTTTGGAACACATCTACACACCATCAGTCCAGGAGGATCCCTTCACTGAAGAAGCCCCGCAGCCAAAAAGTGCCACGGATCCGACTGAAGTTGAAGTTCCAGCTATGGTCGACCTGGTCATGGAAGTCTTGATCATCACTCCCGACTGGACAATACCGTACATCGCGTACATCCTAAGGAAAGAACTCCCAGAGGACGAGGAAGAGGCTCGACAGATCGTCCGTCGATCCAAGGCCTTTACAGTCGTAAAGGGACAGTTGTATAGAGAAAGCGCGACTGGAGTCAGTCAAAAGTGCATAACACCAGAAGAAGGTCAGATGATCCTCAATGATATCCCCTCGGGGACCTGTGGTCATCATGCGTCCTCTTGGACCATTGTGGCCAAAGCATACCGAGCGGGATTCTACTGGCCAAGGGCCAATGAAATGGCAAAAGAGATAGTCGACAAATGTGAAGGATGTCAGTATTACTCCAATATGTCGCACAAGCCCGCGTCAGCCCTGAAAACCATTCCACTCGTCTGGCCCTTCGCTGTTTGGGGGCTGGACATGGTTGGACCACTGAGAACAGGTAGGAGCGGCTTCACTCATGTGCTAGTAGTAGTCGACAAGTTCACCAAATGGATTGAAGCTAAGCCTATCAAGAATCTTGATGCTTGCACTGCTATCGGTTTCATCAGAGAGTTGATATTCAGATATGGAGTTCCGCACAGCATCATCATTGACAATGGGTCAAACTTCGATTCCGACAAATTCAGGGCATTTTGCGCCTCTCAGGGCACACAAGTAGACTACGCTTCGGTCGCTCACCCCCAGTCGAATGGACAAGCGTAAAGAGCAAATGGCCTAATTCTCAAAGGGCTGAAACCTCGATTGATGCGCGATCTCAAGAACGCTGCAGGTGCATGGGTCAACGAGCTTCCATCGGTCCTTTGGGGATTGAGGACAACCCCGAACCGATCGACCGGAAGAACCCCATTCTTGCTGGTCTATGAAGCCAAAGCAGTCTTGCCGAGTGACCTGCTTCACAACGCCCCCCGAGTCGAGCTCTACTCTGAAGATGAAGCAGAACAAGCCCGGCAGGACGTAGTCGACCTCCTGGAAGAAGAAAGAGAAATGGCCATGATCCGATCGACCATCTATCAGCAAGACTTGCGTCGATTCCATGCCAGAAATGTGAAGAGTCGAGCCTTCCAAGAAGGAGACTTAGTCCTCCGAGTGGATCAGCAGAAACCACACGAACTTGCTCCTACTTGGGAAGGCCCCTTCATAGTCACCAGAGTCCTCCACAATGGAGCGTACCACCTCTATAATGTCGATCGCCAGATTGATGAGGCACGAGCCTAGAATGCGGAGCTACTCCGCCCCTTTTATACTTGAATTCTCACTCGGATGAGATGTAATAAGAAAAACTCCTATAGTTTATTTATCAAAGACAAGAGCGTTATAATTTTCCCAGTGATTGTTATTGTTTTTGTTTGCGTGAGAAATCCCCCAGTGGGTGGCTTAGCTGCGAATCCGTTGCGCCTAAGTTTGTAAAAATAATTTCCTACCGAGTGGTGAGCGACCCTCCCGGTCGGGGGCTTAGCTGCGGTCCAGTACTCGCCTAAGTATTTGAAAATCCTACCAAGTGGTGAGCGACCCTCCCGCTCGGGGGCTTAGCTGCAGTCCAGTACTCGCCTAAGTGTTTGAAAATCCTACGGAGTGGTGAGCGACCCTCCCGCTTGGGGGCTTAGCTGCAGTCCAGTACTCGCCTAAGTATTTGAAAATCCTACCGAGTGGTGAGCGACCCTCCCGCTCGGGGGCTTAGCTGCAGTCGAGTACTCGCCTAAGTATTTGAAAATCCTACCGAGTGGTGAGCCAGCCTCCCACTCGGGGGCTTAGCTGCAGTCCAGTACTCGCCTAAGTATTTGAAAATCCTACCGAGTGGTGAGCGACCCTCCCGCTCGGGGGCTTAGCTGCAGTCCAGTACTCGCCTAAGTATTTGAAAATCCTACCGAGTGGTGAGCGACCCTCCCTCTCGGGGGCTTAGCTGCAGTCCAGTACTCGCCTAAGTGTTTGAAAATCCTACCGAATGGCGAGCCAGCCTCCCACTCGGGGCTTAGCTACAGTCCAGTACTCGCCTAAGTACGTGCGCTCCATCCCACTCCGCAAGGACGACGAGGTGCAGGTCGACTGCCACCTTCTCCTTGAGAGCTTCACCACAAATACAACGTGCGCTTCATCACCCGCTCTGCAAGGACGATGAGGTGCAGGATGACTGCCACCTTCTCCTTGGGAGCTTCGCCACAAATACAACGTGCGCTCCATCGCCCACTCCGCAAGGACGACGAGGTGCAGGCCGACTGCCACCTTCTCCTTGAGAACTTCGCCACAAATACAACGTGCGCTCCATCGCCCACTTCGCAAGGACGATGAGGTGCAGGTAGACTGCCACCTTCTCCTTGGGAGCTTCGCCACAAATACAATGTGCGCTCCATCGCTGACCCGCAAGGATGACGAGGTGCAGGTCAACTGCCACCTTCTCCCTGGGAGCTTCGCCACAAATACAACATGCGCTCCATCGCCGACCCGCAAGGACGACGAGGTGCAGGTCGACTGCTACCTTCTCCTTTGGGGCTGCACCACAAATACAAAAGTTGTCTCGAGTGAAGAACGAGTTCCACTCGACGGAGGATTCGTGAAGACATTCAATGATAAACCAAGTTCAGATAAATCCCAAAGGATCCGGACCACAGATCGAAGTGCTCGGGCATTCAGCCCGAAAGAGTTTAACGGTTACAAAAATCACTCGGCATTCCGAGGCAAATTTAAGGTGAGGCATAAAAGTTTGTTCACTCCGCGGGAGGAGGACTAGCAGGCTCGACGAACTCGTCTAGGTCGACGCCATCGGCGATCCGAGTGGTTGCAGCGATGAAAGTCTCCATAAAAGATCGGAATCATGCTTCTGGGTGTTGGCGACCTTGATTGCGGCCAGCTTATCTTGTCGCACCTCCTTGCAATGGACACGAACTAAAGACAGAGCCACATCAGCACCACACCGGGCAGAAGATTTCTTCCACTCCTGCACTCGGTCAGGAATCTCGTTAAGTCGAGTCATCAGGGACTCAAGATCATTCTGGAGCATGGCCTCTGGCTAAAGTGCCGGGTCGATCCATGACGTAGCGACCTTCAGTCGAGCCAAATAGTCCACAACACCGTCGATGCGGGATTCCAGTCGGAGCAGATTCATGGCAGTTTCATCTTTCACAGGAGAATTGATTGGGTCCAAACCTGGCTCAATCCGCCCAGTCTCCTCCTCGAAGTTCTGGCAAAACTCTGCATTCATGATCCAAGGATAAGTCAATTTTCGTACGTTGAGTCGACACAAAAACAAAATCAGTCGGAACAAAATGTGCACCTTCAAGCTTGATGAACAACTTCTTGGCAAGGCTCCTCAGATAGCTCTCCAGATCGTCCCTCCTGCGAGCGGTGCCTTCCATCTTCTCGCATAGGTTGAGATTGTCCTTCTTCCAGCGCGTGCACTCCTTGTTGGCTTCGTTCAGAGCAGATTTCATCTTGGTATTCTCTTCTTCCAACTTGCCGACCGAAGCCAGTTTCTGTTCAGCCAGAGCGGTTCTGTCGTCAGCTTCCTTTCGAGCAGCAGCCAAATCCTGATCCTTCTTCGCCAGAGCTTCTCTCAGTTTTTCTGCAAAGAAATGATGCTTGATTCAGAACGAGCAGAAGGGTACTCAAGCCTAAGACAAACCAGTCGACAAACTCGTCTTACCATTGGCGCTGTCCTAGGCCTTTTGCAGCTCTGTCTTGGCCAGCTCCAAGTCAAGGTTCAGTTGGATCTGCTGTTTCTCCAAGTCAGCAAAGCGAGTTCCAAGATCACAAGATTTCTGAAATCAAAGAGGAGAAGTTATTTTACAGCGAAAAACGACAAAGACGATAAGTACTAAGACTACGGTCGACTGCCCGCAGTCCATCATAGTCTCGGGGACTACACCCACTGGGTGCACTTTGCGTGCCCCCGCCGGTTCTAATCCCACTCGACCGGACCGCCGGAGTCGAGTGCAGGGAGTAAAAAAAAGAGGAGAGAAAGTAGAACTCAGACCACAGTCGACTGCTAGCAGTCGACCGCGGTCTCGGGGACTACACCCAGTGGGTGCACTTGGCATGCCCCCACCGGTTCTGATCCCACTCGACCAGACCAAGTAAAAGAGACAAACTACCAGTTCGGTTCACACTCGACAAAATTGTTGGGGAACGCAGTAATTTCAAAAATTTCCTACGCACACACAAGATCATGGTGATGCATAGCAACGAGAGGGGAGAGTATGATCTACGTACCCTTGTAGATCGCAACGGAAGCTTTGACACAACGTAGAGGAAGTAGTCGTACGTCTTCTTCCCGATCTGACCGATCCAAGCACCGTTACTCCGGCACCTCCGAGTTCTTAGCACACGTACAGCTCGATGATGCTCCCCGGGCTCCGATCCAGCAAAGCTTCGGGGATGAGTTCCATCAGCACAACGGCGTGGTGATGATGATGATGTTCTACCGACGCAGGGCTTCGCCTAAGCACTACAACGATATGACCGAGGTGGAATATGGTGGCAGGGGGCACCGCACACGGCTAAGGAAGATCACGGGATCAACTTGTGTGTCTATGGGGTGCCCCCTGCCCCCGTATATAAAGGAGTGGAGGAGGGGAGGGCCGGCCCTCTCTATGGCGCGCCCTAGGGGAGTCCTACTCCCACCGGGAGTAGGATTCCCCCTTTACTAGTCCAACTAGGAGTCCTTCCATGTATTAGGAGTAGGAAGTCAAGCAAGGGAAAAGAGGAAAGAGAAGGAAGGAGGGGGCGCAGCCCATCCCCCTAGTCCAATTCGGACTAGGCCTTGGGGGGGCGCCCAACCTCTCCTATCCTCTTTCCCCTAAAGCCCAATAAGGCCCATATACTCCCCGGCGAATTCCCGTAACTCTCTGGTACTCCGAAAAATACTCGAATCACTCGGAACCTTTCCGATGTCCGAATATAGTCGTCCAATATATCGATTTTTATGTCTCGACCATTTCGAGACTCCTCGTCATGTCCCTGATCTCATCCGGGACTCCGAACTCCTTCGGTACATCAAAACTCATAAACTCATAATATAACTGTCATCGAAACCTTAAGTGTGCGGACCCTGCGGGTTCGAGAACAATGTAGACATGACCGAGACACGTCTCCGGTCAATAACCAATAGCGGAACCTGGATGCTCATATTGGCTCCCACCTATTCTACGAAAGATCTTTATCGGTCAGACCGCATAACAACATATGTTGTTCCCTTTGTCATCGTATGTTACTTTGCCCGATATTCGATCGTCGGTATCTTAATAGCTAGTTCAATCTCGTTACCGAAAAGTCTCTTTACTCGTTCTGTAATACATCATCTCACAACTAACTCATTAGTTGCAATGCTTGCAAGGCTTATGTGATGTACATTACCGAGAGGGCCCAGAGATACCTCTCTGACAATCGGAGTGACAAATCCTAATCTCGAAATACGCCAACCCAACATGTACCTTGGAGACACCTGTAGAGCTCCTTTATAATCACCCAGTTACGTTGTGACGTTTGGTAGCACACAAAGTGTTCCTTCCGGCAAACGGGAGTTGCATAATCTCATAGTCATAGGAACATGTATAAGTCATGAAGAAAGCAATAGCAACATACTAAACGATCGGGTGCTAAGCTAATGGAATGGGTCATGTCAATCAGATCATTCAACTAATGATGTGACCTCGTTAATCAAATAACAACTCTTTGTTCATGGTTAGGAAACATAACCATCTTTGATTAACGAGCTAGTCAAGTAGAGGCATACTAGTGACACTCTGTTTGTCTATGTATTCACACATGTATTATGTTTCCGGTTAATACAATTCTAGCATGAATAATAAACATTTATCATGATATAAGGAAATAAATAATAACTTTATTATTGCCTCTAGGGCATATTTCCTTCAGTCTCCCACTTGCACTAGAGTCAATAATCTAGATCACATCGCCATGTGATTTAACATTAATAGTTCACATCATCATATGATTAACACCCATAGTTCACATTATCATGTGACCAACACCCAAAGGGTTTACTAGAGTCAGTAATAGTTCACATCGCTATGTGATTAACACCCAAAGAGTACTAAGGTGTGATCATGTTTTGCTTGTGAGATAATTTCAGTCAACGGGTCTGTCACATTCAGATCCGTAAGTATTTTGCAAATTCTATGTCTACAATGCTCTGTACGGAGCTACTCTAGCTAATAGCTCCCACTTTCAATATGTATCCAGTTTGAGACTTAGAGTTATCTGGATCAGTGCTAAAACTTGTATCGACGTAACCCTTTTACGACGAACCTTTTGTCACCTCCATAATCGAGAAACATATCCTTATTCTACTAAGGATAATTTTGACCGCTGTCCAGTGATCTACTCCCAGATCACTATTGTACTCCCTTGCCAAACTCAGTGATAGGGTATGCAATAGATCTGGTATACAGCATGGCATACTTTATAGAACCTATGGCTGAGGCATAGGGAATGACTTTCATTCTCTTTCTATCTTCTGCCGTGGTCGGGCTTTGAGTCTTACTCAATTTCAAACCTTGTAACACAGGCAAAAACTCTTTCTTTGACTGTTCCATTTTGAACTACTTCAAAATCTTGTCAAGGTATGTACTCATTGAAAAACTTATCAAGCGTCTTGATCTATCTCTATAGATCTTGAAGCTCAATATGTAAGCAGCTTTACCGAAGTCTTTCTTTGAAAAACTCCTTTCAAACACTCCTTTATGCTTTACAGAATAATTCTACATTATTTCCGATCAACAATATGTCATTCACATATACTTATCAGAAATGCTGTAGTGCTCCCACTCACTTTCTTGTAAATACAGGCTTCCGCAAGTCTGTATAAAACTATATGCTTTGATCAACTTATCAAAACGTATATTCCAACTCCGAGATTCTTGCACCAGTCCATAGATGGATCGCTGGAGCTTGCATATTTTGTTAGCACCTTTAGGATTGACAAAACCTTCTGGTTGTATCATATACAACTCTTCTTTAATAAATCTATTAAGGAATGCAGTTTTGTTTATCCATTTGCCAGATTTCATAAAATGCGGCAATTGCTAACATGATTCGGACAGACTTAAGCATAGATACGAGTGAGAAACTCTCATCGTAGTCAACACCTTGAACTTGTCGAAAACCTTTTGCGACAATTCTAGCTTTGTAGATAGTAACACTACTATCAGCGTCCGTCTTCCTCTTGAAGATCCATTATTCTCAATTGCTTGCTCAATCATTCGGGCAAGTCAATCAAAGTCCAAACTTTGTTCTCATACATGGCATATCTCATTTCATGGCCTCAACCATTTCTCGGAATCTGGGCTCATCATGCTTCCTCATAGTTCGTAGGTTCGTCATGGTCAAGTAACATGACCTCCAGAACAGGATTACCGTACCACTCTGGTGCGGATCTCACTCTGGTTTACCTACGAGGTTCGGTAGTAACTTGATCTGAAGTTACATGATCATCATCATTAGCTTCCTCACTAATTGGTGTAGTAGTCACAAGAACAGATTTTTGTGATGAACTACTTTCCAATAAGGGAGAAGGTACAATTACCTTATCAAGTTTTCTACTTTCCTCCCACTCACTTCTTTCGAGAGAAACTCCTTCTCTGAAAAGATATCCATTCTCAGCAACGAAATATCTTGCCTTCGGATCTGTGATAGAAGGTGTACCCAACATTTTCTTTAGGGTATCCTATGAAGACGCACTTTTCCGATTTGGGTTTGAGCTTATCAGGATGAAACTTTTTCACATAAGCATCACAACCCCAAACTTTAAGAAACGACAACTTTGGTTTCTTGCCAAACCACAGTTCATAAGGCGTCGTCTCAACGGATTTTGATGGTGCCCATTAACGTGAATGCAGCTGTCTCTAATGCATAACCCCAAAACGATAGTGGTAGATCGGTAAGATACATCATAGATTGCACTATACCAAATAAAGTACGGTTATGAATTCGGACAACACCATTATGCTGTGTTGTTCCAGGTGCGTGAGTAGTGAAACTATTTTCACATTGTTTTTACTGAAGAGCCAAACTCGTAACTCAAATATTTTACCTCTGCGATCATGATCGTAGAAACTTTATTTTCTTGTACGATGATTCCAACTTCACTCTGAAATTCTTGAACTGTCAAAATGTTTAAGAACTTATGTTTCATCAAGTAGATATCCCATATCTGCTCAATCATCTTGTGAAGGTCAGAAAATAATGATACCTGCTGTAAGCCTTAATATTCATCGGACCACATACATCAGTATGTATGATTTCCAACAAATCTGTTGCTTGCTTCATTGTTCCGGAGAACGGCGTTTTAGTCATCTTGCCCATAAGGCATGGTTCGCAAGCTCAAGTGATTCTAAGTGATTCCAAAATCCCATCAGCATGGAGTTTCTTCATGCGCTTTACACCAATATGACCTAAACGGCAGTGCCACAAATAAGTTGCACTATCATTATTAACTTCACATCTTTTGGTTTCAATATTATGAATATGTGTATCTAAGATCAGAGATCCAATGAACTATTTTCATTGGGTGTGTAACCATATAAGGTTTTATTCATGTAAACAGAACAACAATTTATTCTTTTACTTAAATGAATAACCGTATTACAATAAACATGATCAAATCATATTCATGCTCAACGCAAACACCAAATAACACTTATTTAGGTTCAACACTAATCCAGAAAGTATAGGGGAGTGTGCGATTGATGATCATATCAATCTTGGAACCACTTCCAACACACATCGTCACTTCACCCTTAACTAGTCTCTGTTCATTCTGCAACTCCCGTTTCGAGTTACTACTCTTAGCAACTGATCCAGTATCAAATACTGAGGGGTTGCTATAAACACTAGTAAAGTACACATCAATAACATGTATATCAAATATACTTGTTCACTTTGCCATCCTTCTTATCCGCCAAATACTTGGGGTAGTTCCGCTTCCAGTGACCAATCCCTTTGCAGTAGAAGCACTTTAGTCTCAGGCTTAGGACCAGACTTGGGTTTCTTCACTTGAGCAGCAACTTGCTTGCCGTTCTTCTTGAAGTTCCCCTTCTTCCCTTTGCCCTTTTCTTGAAACTAGTGGTCTTGTCAACCATCAACACTTGATGTTTTTCTTGATTTCTACCTTCATTGATTTCAGCATCACGAAGAGCTTGGGAGTTGTTTCCGTTATCCCTTGCATATTATAGTTCATCACGAAGTTCTACTAACTTGGTGATGGTGACTAGAGAATTCTGTCAATCACTATCTTATCTGGAAGATTAACTCCCACTTGATTCAAGCGATTGTAGTACCCAGACAATCTGAGCACATGCTCACTAGTTGAGCGATTCTCCTCCATCTTTTAGCTATAGAACTTGTTGGAGACTTCATATCTCTCAACTCGGGTATTTGCTTGAAATATTAACTTCAACTCCTGGAACATCTCATATGCTCCATGACGTTCAAAACGTCTTTGAAGTCCCGATTCTAAGCCATTAGCATGGTGCACTAAACTATCAAGTAGTCATCATATTGAGCTAGCCAAACGTTCATAACGTCTGCATCTGCTCCTGCAATAGGTCTGTCACCTAGCGGTGCATCAAGGACATAATTCTTCTGTGCAGCAATGAGGATAAACCTCAGATCACGGATCCAATCCGCATCTTTGCTACTAACATTTTCAACACAATTTCTCTAGGAACATATCAAAATAAACATTAGAAAGCAACAACGCGAGCTATTGATCTACAACATAGATATGCTAATACTACCAGGACTAAGTTCATGATAAATTAAAGTTCAATTAATCATATTACTTAAGAACTCCCACTTAGATAGACATCCCTCTAATCCTCTAAGTGATCACGTGATCCAAATCAACTAAACCATGTCCGATCATCACGTGAGATGGAGTAGTTTCATGGTGAACATCACTATGTTGATCATATCTACTATATGATTCACCGCTCGTCTTTCGGTCTTCCAGTGTCCGAGGCCTATATCTGCATATGCTAGGCTCGTCAAGTTTAACCTGAGTATTCTGCGTGTGCAAAACTGGCTTGCACCCGTTGTAGATGGACGTAGAGCTTATCACACCCGATCATCACGTGGTGTCTGGGCACGATGAACTTTGGCAACGGTGCATCTCAGGGAGAACACTTCTGATATTTTAGTGAGAATCATCTTATAAAGCTAACCGTCGAAACTAAGCAAAATAAGATGTATAAAAAAGATAAACATCATGCAATAACAAAATATGTGACATGATATGGCCATCATCATCTTGCGCCTTTGATTTCCATCTCCAAAGTACTGTCATGATCTCTATCGTCACCGGCATGACACCATGATCTCCATCATCTTGATCTATATCAATGTGTCGTCACGTGGTCGTCTCGCCAACATTGCTCTTGCAAACTATTGCTATCGCATAGCGATAAAAGTAAAGCAAATTATTGGGCGCTTTCATCTTATGCATAGAGAGACAACCATAAGGATTTTGCCAGTTGCCTGATAACTTCAACAAAACATGATCATCTCATACAACAACTTTATATCTCATCCACGTCTTGACCATATCACATCACAACATGCCCTGCAAAAACAAGTTAGACGTCCTCTACTTTGTTGTTGCAAGTTTTACGTGGCTGCTACGGGCTTAAGCAAGAACCAATCTCACCTACGCATCAAAACCACAACGATAGTTTGTCAAATAGACTCCGTTTTAAACCTTCACAAGGACCGGGCGTAGCCACCTCTGTGCAAAGCACGTCGGGAGAAACCGGTCTCGCGTAAGCGTACGCGTAATGTCGGTCCGGGCCGCTTCATCCAACAATACCGCCGAACCAAAGTATGACATGCTGGTAGGCAGTATGACTTATATCGCCCACAACTCACTTGTGTTCTACTCGTGCAAATAACATCAAACCATAAAACCTAGGCTCGGATGCCACTGTTGGGGAACGCAGTAATTTCAAAAAAATTCCTACGCACACGCAAGATCATGGTGATGCATAGCAACGAGAGGGGAGAGTATGATCTACGTACCCTTGTAGATCGCAACGGAAGCGTTGACACAAACGTAGAGGAAGTAGTCGTACGTCTTCTTCCCGATCCGACCGATCCAAGCACCGTTACTCCGGCACCTCCGAGTTCTTAGCACACGTACAGCTCGATGATGCTCCCCGGGCTCCGATCCAGCAAAGCTTCGGGGATGAGTTCCGTCAGCACAACGGCGTGGTGACGATGATGATGTTCTACCGACGCAGGGCTTCGCCTAAGCACTACAACGATATGACCGAGGTGGAATATGGTGGCAGGGGGCACCGCACACGGCTAAGGAACGGTCACGGGGATCAACTTGTGTGTCTATGGGGTGCCCCCTGCCCCTGTATATAAAGGAGTGGAGGAGGGGAGGGCCGGCCCTCTCTATTGCGCGCCCTAGGGGAGTCCTACTCCCACCGGGAGTAGGATTCCCCCTTTCCTAGTCCAACTAGGAGTCCTTCCATGTATTAGGAGTAGGAGTCAAGGCAAGGGAAAAGAGGAGAGAAGGAAGGAGGGGGCGCAGCCCTTCCCCCTAGTCCAATTCGGACTAGGCCTTGGGGGGGCGCCCAACCTCTCCTATCTCTTTCCCCTAAAGCCCAATAAGGCCCATATACTCCCCGGCGAATTCCCGTAACTCTCCGGTACTCCGAAAAATACTCGGATCACTCGGAACCTTTCCGATGTCCGAATATAGTCGTCCAATATATCGATTTTTACGTCTCGACCATTTCGAGACTCCTCGTCATGTCCCCGATCTCATCTGGGACTCCGAACTCCTTCGGTACATCAAAACTCATAAACTCATAATATAACTGTCATCGAAACCTTAAGCGTGCGGACCCTACGGTTCGAGAACAATGTAGACATGACCAAGACACGTCTCCGGTCAATAACCAATAGCGGGACCTGGATGCCCATATTGGCTCCGACATATTCTACGAAGATCTTTATCGGTCAGACCGCATAACAACATATGTTGTTCCCTTTGTCATCGGTATGTTACTTGCCCGAGATTCGATCGTCGGTATCCAATACCTAGTTCAATCTCGTTACCGGCAAGTCTCTTTACTTGTTCCGTAATACATAATCTCGCAACTAACTCATTAGTTGTAATGCTTGCAAGGCTTATGTGATGTGCATTACCGAGAGGGCCCAGAGATACTTCTCCGACATTCGGAGTGACAAATCCTAATCTCGAAATACGCCAGCCCAACATGTACCTTTGGAGACACCTGTAGAGCTCCTTTATAATCACCCAGTTACGTTGTGACGTTTGGTAGCACACAAAGTGTTCCTCCGGCAAACGGGAGTTGCATAATCTCATAGTCATAGGAACATGTATAAGTCATGAAGAAAGCAATAGCAACATACTAAACGATCGGGTGCTAAGCTAATAGAATGGGTCATGTCAATCAGATCATTCAACTAATGATGTGACCTCGTTAATCAAATAACAACTCTTTGTTCATGGTTAGGAAACATAACCATCTTTGATTAACGAGCTAGTCAAGTAGAGGCATACTAGTGACACTCTGTTTGTCTATGTATTCACACATGTATTATGTTTCCGGTTAATACAATTCTAGCATGAATAATAAACATTTATCATGATATAAGGAAATAAATAATAACTTTATTATTTCCTCTAGGGCATATTTCCTTCAAAAATACAAAGACTACAGTCGACTGCTAGCAGTCCACCGTAGTCTCGGGGACTACACCCAGTGGGTGCACTCAGCGTGCCCCCACTAGTTCAAAAATTCAATCGACGCACCCAGTGGGTGTACAGATGCAAAGATTTTCGGAAAGAGTCTTCAGATAGCATATCCCAACAAAACAAGCGGTGACCAACTAACCTGAACGTTGCTTTGGAGAGCCGAGCTGGCGTCGTAGGCAGCCTGACTGGCGTCCCGCACCGTCTTCATCTTCTCCATCATGATGCCCGCCTGGCGTATGGCTTCCTTGGCAGCATTCACTTCATCCTCTGGGACATGATGGGTCGCAAAAACTGAAGGTGGGTCAATAGGGGCCTGAGCAGTCGACGAAGAAGGCAAGGCACTCGACAGTGGCACGGCGAATGTAACAGAACCCCGATTGGCGTCGCTAGTGTCCTGAACGACTGGTTCCGCCCTCGGCGTCGATTGTGACACCTTGCTTGCAGGAGCTTGCCTATTCTTCCTTGTCAAAGGCTTCTCGGGCTCTTCATCATCATCGGGGAGGTCGATAATGTTGGGAGCTGTGCAAAGTTCAATCGCCAAAATCACATCATCCAATGGTACACATTGCAGTTGAGTCGATCAAATAAAGACAAAATGGCAGAAATCATACCCAGATTGGAAGTGACCACATCCTCCATTACCTCATCCTCGTCCCTGTAAGCTGAGGTCCCGGAAGTAGCAGCGCTGCCAGTTCCAAAGTTTGTCTGGTTAAAACAAGAAAAACAAATAGCACGGGGCGTCGAGTGAATACAAAGGGAGGCACTCACGCAGAAGCGACGGGGATGTCAATCTTAATCTTCGGCAACGCCTTCCGAGTCTTCGGCTCTGCAACCTTCGGATGCTTCGGCGCTTTTTCGGTCGGGGTCGGTGAAGAGATCCGAGGACGCTTTGAAGACTGACCAGCCTGAGCAGTCGCCTTTTCGCGGGCGCTCGGTCGTTCTTGGTCAAGCTTGGATCGCCTCTCCCTGCGAGGAGGCAACTCGACTTCTTCTCCGTCACATGAGTTGTCGCTTTCTCCGTCCCCTTCACGGTCAGAAGTCCATTCGCCACTGTCGCCGCCGCTCGCCACTCCTTCCAGATCTTGCTCTTGCTCTCCGTTGGGCATTGAATAC
The DNA here is from genome assembly GCF_003073215.2 of Triticum urartu. Classification (NCBI taxonomy): domain Eukaryota; kingdom Viridiplantae; phylum Streptophyta; class Magnoliopsida; order Poales; family Poaceae; genus Triticum; species Triticum urartu. The sequence goes on from NC_053028.1 coordinate 20,263,552, forward strand.
ATTTCGATAAGGGCCTGAAAGAAAGCAGGAAGAATAAAGTCAGTCAACACGGTATAGACAGCTGCGCGAGTGAATTCAGATTACAATCAAAAGCTCGGAATCGGACCTTCTCTGGTACATGGGACTGGTCGAATGAAGGAACTCTCCTGGCTCCCCTGGGGTTGTCCTTGTTTCCGGTCATGCCCGACAGCCACTTCTCCAGTGTGTCGTCATCGACCTCCTCCGGGTGAATCCGAGTGGAGTCGTCAAGACCCGAATACATCCACATAGGATGGTCTCGGGCTTGAAGAGGCTGGATGCGCCACTGGAGGAAGATCTCCAAGAGATCCATACCGGTGACCCCATCACGGATAAGCTAGACCACTCGCTCGACCAGCACCCTCACCTGCGCCTTCTCCTCCGGGAGCACCTTCAAAGAGGAGGGTTTCCTCACTCGGTCCATGGTAAAAGGAGGGAGGCCAGTCGACTGCCCCGGCATCGATTGGTCTTTGCAGTAAAACCAGGTCGACTGCCATCCACGGACCGAGTCGGGAAGAATCATGGCCGGAAAGGAACTTTTCCCTCTCATCTAAACACCAAGACCCCCACACGTCTGAATCACTTGAGTTCTCTCGTCACTCGGATTGGCCTTTTTCACCGTCTAAGAGCGACAAGTGAAAATGTGCTTGAAAAGACCCCAGTGAGGCCGACAACCCAGGAAATTCTCACACAAAGAAACGAAAGCGGCGAGATAAATGATTGTGTTGGGAGTGAAGTGGTGGAGTTGTGCCCCAAAGAAGTTCAGAAATCCTCGAAAGAAAGGGTGAGGAGGCAAGGAAAATCCACGGTCGACGTGGGTGGCAAGGAGAACGTGCTCACCCTCCCGAGGTTGTGGCTCGGACTCCTTCCACGGAAGCCGCGCCGATTCGTGGGGGATCAGCCCTCCTTCGGCTAGGTTGTCAAGGTCCTCTTGGGTGATCGTCGAGCGGATCCAGTCGCCCTGGATCCAACCCTTCGGCAGGCCGGTTTGCGAGGAAGATCCACCCTGACTGGTCGCCTTCCCCTTCGCCTTTGCTGTCGCCTTCTTCGCCCGCTCCAGAGACGCCATCTTCTCCTTCCCCATCGTCACCGGCGAGACGCGTACGGAGCGGTGGCGCTGGGGCGAGAGCGAGCGCGACGAAGGGGCCTGAAGAGGAGAAGAGATAATGGAGACGCAGTGGTCAAGAGATGCCTTATATGAGGCCGCTTCCGAGTGGCTGACTGGTAGGCCCGGGCGGTCCTGTCAAATCCCGTAACAATCGCGCACGCGATACGTGGCGAAAAAGGTGGCGCGGGGATCGAGGCGGCTCCACCCTATCCCATCCGATTACTGTGGCCTCCCCCGTTCCGCGCGCTTCCCAAAATTCGGATCCCGCGAAATCTGCGGGCAACAGAACAACTTGTCAGACCGAAGATCTCCTCCGCACCATCACTCGGAGCCTTTCAAGTAAAGAAACTCACTCGACAAAAAAAACTAAGAATGGATCAAGGCGACTGAAAAGGAATTTGCTGTCATCACTCAGGTTCATTGATCCGAAACCAGATATGCTCATGGCATGAAAAATGAGTCGGGGAAATTCTCAAATCCTTCCCCACTCAAACCTCGATCCATTCGGGGGCTAATGAGGAAGCTATGTACCTAGGGTAGGGTCATGGACCTGTCTCAACTGCCCTACCCAAGGACATCTCTAGAAGAAATCACCTTTCAATCGACTTGGAGGTGTTCCACTCGACAGACTCGAAGACACTCGACCAAGACCAAACCACTCGACGGCCAGGAGACCTAAAGGCACTCCGCATGCTAACAGTCGGTTATTAAGTAGCTTTTATGGTCATCATAGCACTTTATTAGGGGCGTTACCAGTAACGCCCGACCTTAATGTATTTAAACCCTGCACACACTACAAGAAACCTGTTAATTCATGACAGATTTCCGATGACGTTTTCAGAAACTGTCATGGACATCCTGCTACAGCCCTACAAGCCCGTGCAAGCCCGCTAAAGCCCGTGTAACTGCTCCGCGTATAGAACGCTAACCCTAGAACCCTCCTCCTCAGCCCACTACTCTCTGTCCCTCCTTCTCTTCCCCTCTCGATTCTCCTAGCCGCCACCCACCACGCACCACCTCTTTTCCTACCTCCTCCCACAGATCGCCGCCGGCCCTCCCCTCCCCTCCTCTCCCTCCCCTCTCACCTCGCATCTCCGACAACTGCCAGATCCGCCGCGCCCGCACCCATCCATCCCATTGGCAACCCATCTCTCTCCCTCTCTCTCTTTCTCATGAGACCCCTCACGCCGTGGCCAGCGGCCGCAGATTCCGGCGACATCCTCCACCGTGCACCATGCTCACGGGCTGGTCTATGACCCCTCCAACCCCCAGTCCGTCTGGATCCGTCACTCCTGGTCTCTGGCGTCACCTGCGAACCCAATCTCATGGCTAGGGTTTCGGCTGCGGTTTCGCATCCATCGTGGGCGAATCTTCGACGGCTCCTCTCCGTCCCACACCACGCAGCTTCGCACCCTATTCGCCTCGTGGATGGCGCCCCCAAGATCGGTGCACTCACGCCCATTGGTCTGGACTGCGGCGACCACCGTGCTAGAGGCAGAGTGGCGTGGTCACCAAGGCCAAGGACTAGGGCAGCTGCGCTGCATGTGCACAGCGGCAAATACGCAGGGTGAGTTTCAATTCCCTTCCACGCCCTACTCGTCATTCTCAATTTCCTATGGATGATTTTCTATACGGGCACTAGATCTGAAATTAGATCATGTTGCTCCTGATTTTTTGTCACGCATGGTTACTACTAGCTCCCCCGTTTCTATGGTAACATGCATTGTTAATTGATGTGCCTAGTAACTTCTTGTGAGTGGACAATATTCACTCATCTTTTCCTATCTACTGACTTTAGCAGCCGGAGTAATGAAACATCCCATCATATTTCAAGTAGCTGCCGGCCTGCCATTAGAAAGAAGGCTGCTCTATGCCTCCTACGATTTTATAGCATGTACCCGGATGTTGTGAATAATGATGGACTGGAGTCAGAAAACATATTTAGCTGCATGTTTCTTTCTGTGATTTTTTATCATAAACGTCTGAATATCTGGATTGCAGTATGGAAATGTGATATAAATTATGAAGCATCTACCTGGGGTTTGGCGAAGGAAAATTATATTCTAAGCCGCATTTCATAAGCCACAAATGCATATTACATAATCTCTGATGTGAATACTAAGTAAGAAACAAAATCATATAATTTTCTAAACTAAAATCTGGTGGAGTTGCTATGGTTGGAGAATTATGTTTTGTTTTTATTCTGTGTGATGAAACAAAACATGTACTCTCGGTTTGCTACACATGCGCAAGCCTTCTTCCTACTGTTGTCACCTTGTATAAATATATACTAGTTCATTTCATTTCATTATTGTTTCCTGTTATAAATAATAGTACTATGCAAGTATTGTTTACTATTTGTCAGCCCTTTAAGATGTACTTGTAGCATAAACATTAACTTTCATGTCGTTGCTCGTCGACCTAGTTGTCGTAAACTTCAAATGTTCATGTGTCAACAAGTTTACACATCATGGAGGGATATTGTTTGTTAGTGATGCCATTTTGTTGGCCTTCATATGGCCTCAACTACTGCTGCCATTGTACTTGGAGTTCTATGATATGTGTTTTGTTACTTTGTCATTTGACTTTCATTCACACACTTTTCCTTTGGATTAATTTTAAGCAACCTCGTGTCTACTCTTCTTTTATAGTAGATACAATGTTATTCTCATTTGTAGACACTATAAGATTTAAGAATTTTGGACATGTAATTCATTTTTATATTTTGGACAGCGGGCTACTTGGTGCTGGTCATCACAATCAGCCACGACATGATAGTTGCCATCAAGAGCGCCGACCGCAAGAGCCTGAGTAACAGCCTCAATATTTTATATGTTTTGATGATGTAAAATTGATTGTACTTGTTCATAACCCTGATGTGTGATATATTTTGTCAATCTGTGTTGTAAGACATCATTTCATAGAGGATTTTGTAAACTACTATGTTGTATATGCATACAGATGGTTGCATGCCAGATAAACTATGTAATGTCTGGAACTTTGCAAATACTTTTTGTTGGTCAAACAGGATTTGGGTATCGCATTATGCTAAAAATGTACTGTGTCAAAGTCTGGCCAAAAGAAATGGGGTCAACCAAATTTAAATTGCGCTTTAAATTGTGCCTAAATCCATGACGACTTTTGTGACGAAAAATAGTATCCACGTAGCCAGCCACGTCACTTGAATTGGTCAACTGAAAATCTGACGTGGCGTTAGTCTATGACGGATTTGTTCCGTCACCAAGGTTTGGGCCTGGGCGGGCCTGGGGCAGATCCATGACGGTCAAGAACCGTCAAGGAAAGCACAATATCAAATTATGACGCGGTATACATGACGGATTTCAAATCCGTCAAGGATGGGCACCCATGACATATTTTCCTTAATCTGTGACGGACAAGATCCGTCACGTATTAACATATTTCTTGTAGTGACAACTGAGGGCCAGAGGGGTCCGGCGAACTCTATATAAGCCACCCCCTCCTCAGTGTAAAGGGTTCGCACCCCTGTAATTCATACACGCATAATCCAGTCGACCGCCTCCGGGCTCCGAGACGTAGGGCTATTACTTCCTCCGAGAAGGGCCTGAACTCGTAAACCTCGTGTGCTTACAACTTCTCCATAGCTAAGATCTTGCCTCTCCATACCTACCCCCCTACATTACTGTCAGACTTAGAACCATGATACTCGGCCCAGCTCAACTGGGGCACAATCGCAGTGGTTCTCCTAGTGCTACCTTAGCCGATATAGCGGAACGTAAGGCACCAAAACATAGGAGCCGGGCAAACCCAACTATTGACCCAAGACATGATTCGGAGCCGATGCATATAATGCTATAAGTTCGGGGTGCCGCACTTGTGAAAGTGTCCAGACTTCTCACACCATATTGAGGGGTACCAAAGCCTCTGGCGTATTTTGGCCATACCAAATTGTATGGGTGCAACATGTCGTTAAGGAACATATATTTATAAAAAGGTAATGCAAAAATAGACAAAAGATGTGCATTGTTTATTAAAAATAGCTGCGATCAAAGCAGAACGATACACATAATGCGATAAACAAAAAGTTGGACTATTTAACATGTCTGCTCCAGGGGCAAGCTGCGGAATAGTATGCGAAACAGGTATACTGCTCGTGATAGAGACCACCTGTGAGTTCCGTAATGCGGCGTGGCTTGTCTGCCTCCCTGGTTCTTGCATCATTTGTGCGGCAATTGAACTGCCGAACAGGCCTTCCGAAGAATGGAGTCCTGAAAGTAAGAGAAAATTAAAAAATCGGCAGCCCCTGGTGCGGTTTAAGCCGCGTTTCGGGCGTGCCGTGATGGTGCCCCTCCCCCTGTACCCATGGTATTTTTAGAGCGTAGTTATGTACGCGAAGCACTGATGTCGCCTTTTTGCGAGGGTTGGGGTTGGGGCCGCATTGCTATGCCTGCTCGGAACGTGCCAGGCGGTCTTGTTGTAGGTTACTCCGGGCGCGCTTGACGGTGTCCGGACGTTTAATGGCCGGACTGAAGAACTGCCTGGAGAGGCTGCTTTGTACTTCCGCTGCAAGGGCCGCCGTGTGCTCCTCCGTTCGGCGGGAGCGCTTGGTGTTTCCATTGACCGTAATTACTCCTCGAGGGCGTGGCATCTTGAGCTTAAGGTATGCGTAGTGCGGGACAGCATTGAACTTGGCGTATGCGGTTTGCCCGAGCAGTGCATGATAGCCACTGCGGAATGGGACTATGTCGAAGATTAACTCCTCGCTTCGGAAATTATCCGGAGATCCGAAGACCACTTCAAGTGTGACTGAGCCTGTACAGTTGGCTTCTACACCTGGTACTACGCCTTTAAAGGTCGTTTTGGTGGGCTTAATCCTCGAGGGATCTATGCCCATTTTCCGCACTGTATCCTGGTAAGCAGGTTCAGGCTGCTGCCGCTGTCCATAAGGACTCTAGTGAGATGAAATCCGTCAATAATTGGGTCTAGAACCAATGCGGCGAATCCGCCATGACGGATGCTAGTGGGATGGTCCCTTCGGTCAAAGGTGATCGGGCAGGAGGACCATGGGTTGAACTTTGGGGCGACTGGCTCTATCGCATATACGTCCCTTAACGCGCGCTTCCGCTCCCTTTTGGGGACGTGGGTTGCGTATATCATGTTCACCGTCCGCACTTGTGGGGGAAAACCCTTATCTCCACTGTTGTTCGGCGGCCGGGGCTCCTCGTCGTCATCGCTATGTAGCCCCTTGTCTTCATTTTCGGCATTTAACTTGCCTGCCTGCTTGAACACCCAACAATCCCTGTTAGTATGGCTTTTCGGGGGTGCCATATATCTGGCACAAGCGGTCGAGTACTTGGTCCAAACTGGACGGGCCCCTAGGATTCCTTTTGAATGGCTTTTTCCGCTGACCGGATTTAGAGCCTCTGAATCCGGCATTAACTGCCGTATCCTCAGCATTGTCGTCGTGAATGCGGCACTTCTGCTTGTTGCGACGCGACCTGCCACTACTGTCCCTGGTATCCGGATTACCAGGGTTCTTGGTCATGTTGTTGCTACGAGCAAGCCAGCTGTCTTCTCCTGCGCAAAAGTGGGTCATGAGTGTCGTGAGTGCTGCCATAGACTTCGGCTTTTCCTGTCCTAGGTGCCGGGCAAGCCACTCGTCACGGATATTGTGCTTGAAGGCTGCTAGGGCCTCTGCGTCCAGACAGTCGACTATTTGATTTTTTTTGTTAGGAACCGTGTCCAGAATTGCCTGGCCGATTCATCTGGCTACTGAATTACGTGGCTTAGGTCATCGGCGTCTGGGGGTCGCACATAAGTGCCCTGGAAATTGTCGAGGAATGCGGCTTCCAGGTCCTTCCAACAACTGATTGACCCTGTTGGCAGGTTGTTAAGCCAATGCCGAGCTGGTCCTTTAAGCTTGAGTGGGAGGTATTTGATGGCGTGGAAATCATCGCCGCGGGCCATGTGGATATGAAGGAGATAATCCTCGATCCAAACCGCGGGATCTGTTGTGCCATCATATGATTCGATGTTTACGGGTTTGAAACCCTCGGGGATTTGATGATCCATTATTTCGTCTGTGAAGCATAGTGGGTGTGCGGCACCTCTGTACTGGGCTATATCATGACATAGCTCCAATGAGCTTTGTCTACTGTGTTCGTCCCTACCGAATTTGTGGCCGGCGTGACGGTTACCGTCTCGAGCCATGGGGCGCCCACGCGATCCATAGATCGATCTTGTTTGCCTTTCCATGTCCTCCAACATATCTCGTAAGTCCGGCGCGTATTCCCGTGCCTTGGTACGGGGTGCGGCTTGAGTGGAGGGCCGAGAGGCCTCTCTGTCGTGGCCACGAGGTGGCCGGTCGGCCGCATCAAGTGCTTCCTCCTCTAATCGGGGTAGCAACCTGCGCTTTGGGTAGCTCTTGGAGGGGCGTTCGAGTTTATGCTCTTCAGCCGCAAGGACTTCAGTCCATCTGTCGACTAGCAAGTCTTGATCAGCTCTAAGTTGTTGCTGTTTTTTCTTGAGGCTTCTTGCCGTGGCCATAAGCCTGCGTTGAAAACGCTCTTGCTCGACGGGATCCTCTGGCACGACGAATTCGTTGTCGTCGAGGCTTGCCTCGCCTTCAGAGGGAGGCATATAATTATCGTCCTCGACCTCTATGTCAGCCGCTCTCTCATGAGGGCTGGTTTCCCCATCCTCCTATGCTAAATCTTGCTGGAGGGGGTTTTCTTCGGCACTTTCCGGAGTATTATTATCTCCCGTGCTGGAGTCGCCGCATTTGTTTTGGCGGGATTTTGAGCGGCGCCGCTGACGCCGGCGCTTAGGTTGTTTCTTGGAGGGGTCATCCTCCGCTATTCCATCGCCATCTTCTTCTTTTGGGGCGTCAACCATGTGTATGTCATATGACGAGGTGGATTTCCAGGGCCTAGCAGGCGTTGGGTCTTCATCATATCCTTCATCGGCGTCCATACCGTCGATGTCTTCGGAGTCAAAGTCGTGCATGTCGGTTAAATCATCGACAGTGGCTACAAAGTGGGTGGTGGATGGGCTTTGAATTTCTTCATCGTCCGAATCCCAACCTTGCTGACCGTAGTCCGGCCAGGGCTCTCCTGATAAAGAGAGAGACTTCAGTGTCTTCAGAATATCGCCAAAAGGCGAGTGCTGAAAGATACCGGTAGTAAACTCCATGATCGGTGCCCAATCGGATTCGATCGGCAGGGGCGCGGAGGGTTCGGAGTCCGGCTCCTTGGAGTCATAAGTCTCGCAGAGTGCGGGGCTGGTGTTCGGCTCAATCGCCGTTGGGATCGCAGCCCTCGAGGTGGCGTCCAACCGCCCATCCTCGATCGGGGCAGCTGGCTCCGACTTAAGGGTCGAAGCTGATGCGGGTGCGGCCTCCAGGGCACTGTTCGGCGGCAGAGCTAGATCATGCTCATCGGGACAGTGTGGCGCGCTCGGCAGTGGCTCGAATCCGTCGAAGATCAAGTCTCCGCGGATGTCAACCGTGTAGTTTAAACTTCCGAATCTGACCTAACGGCCAGGGGCGTAGCTTTCGATCTGCTCCAGACGGCCAAGTGAATTGACCCGCAGTGCGAAGCTGCCGAAGACGAAGATCTGTTCGGGGAGGAAGGTCTCACCCTGGACTGCATCGCTATTGATGATTGTAGGAGCCATCGAGCCTGACGGCGACGACATAGAGGAACTCTTAATGAAAGCACCAATGTCGGTGTCAAAACCGGCGGATCTCGGGTAGGGGGTCCCGAACTGTGCGTCTAGGCCGGATGGTAACAGGAGGCAAGGGACACGAAGTTTTACCCAGGTTCGGGCCCTCTCGACGAAGGTAAAACCCTACGTCCTGCTTGATTAATATTGATGATATGGGTAGTACAAGAGTAGATCTACCACGAGATTGAGGAGGCTAAACCCTAGAAGCTAGCCTATGGTATGATTGTTGATGTGTACGTTGTCCTACGGACTAAAACCCTCCGGTTTATATAGACACCGGAGAGGGTTAGGGTTACACAAAGTCGGTTACAATGGTAGGAGATCTGAATATCCGTATCGCCAAGCTTGCCTTCCACGCCAAGGAAAGTCCCTTCCGGACACGGGACGAAGTCTTCAATCTTGTATCTTCATAGTCCAGGAGTCCGGCTGAAGGTATAGTCCGGCTATCCGAACACCCCCTAATACAGGACTCCCTCACAATGCTTGCAAGGCTTGAGTGATGTGCATTACCGAGAGGTCCCAGAGATACCTCTCCGAATATCGGAGTGACAAATCTTAATCTCGAAATACGCCAACCCAACATGTACCTTTGGAGACACCTGTAGAGCTCCTTTATAATCACCCAGTTACATTGTGACGTTTGGTAGCACACAAAGTGTTCCTCCGGCAAACGGGAGTTGCATAATCTCATAGTCATAGGAACATGTATAAGTCATGAAAAAAGCAATAGCAACATACTAAACGATCGGGTGCTAAGCTAATGGAATGGGTCATGTCAATCACATCATTCTCCTAATGATGTGATCCCGTTAATCAAATAACAACACATGTCTATGGTTAGGAAACATAACCATCTCTGATTAACGAGCTAGTCAAGTAGAGGCATACTAGTGACACTTTGTTTGTCTATGTATTCACACATGTATTATGTTTCCGGCTAATACAATTCTAGCATGAATAATAAACATTTATCATGAAATAAGGAAATAAATAATAACTTTATTATTGCCTCTAGGGCATATTTCCTTCAGCCAATGCATAGCAAAGAACATGACATCAGAGTCCATGCCGAAGACCTGTCTTTCAAGGGCCACACTCATCTTGGCCATTCCATTGCAAGGACTAGGCATGAACCACAAGTTTCTACCAACACTCCATAAGGAACCGTGGGGTCAATTTGTTACAAGGAGGTGTGGGTTGGGTGACACTAGAAGATCCCCGGGTCATTGAAGTAGACCTCTGTGTATTGTGATGGTGAAGCAATAACACCTACAAACACATGATGTATTGCTGGAGAAGATGAAATTACCGTTAGAAGTACACACAAAGAAAATGCTATCCAAAGAACTCAAGGGATCATTAATAACCAGATAAAGAATAACTATGTGATCTGACAACAAAGGTGCGAGTTCTGGATGCCTAGATCATTGACGTGACAAGGTCATTTGTGGCCAAAGGGGCGATTACATGGAGAGCTATCAAGATCATTGGGATGGAAAAGGACAGAGGAGGAGAGTGTTGAGAAAGTAGATATCGATGGATATGTGGCAAAGGCATCACATCAAAAGAGACATGCTATAGTGAAGACAAGCAGGTGAGAGAAGAAGCCTAATAATGGAATGAACAGGTATTTTGTCCGGTCTACTCAACCTTCTTGTGCACGTGGAAAAGATACAAACAAAATGACCATAGGTAAAACGGTTGTAGCTTATCTATATCAAATTGTGACTTCAAAGAAAAGAAATAAAAAATTGACATGGATGCTCAGAAAGAAAATAGACTTGAAAGCCAGTTAAGAAACATGGCAACGCACACATGGTTTCCAGAGATGTTGTATGTAAGCATCTTCTATCTTCTATTTAGTAATTGGAGGCACCAAACGAGGCTCCACATTAATCCTGGAGGTTAGAAAATTTCATCCATTAGATTGAGTAATAATCAACTAACAACCATCGGATGATCATGAGGCCCGCTACACCTATTCCACATGTGTGAGGAAACCTGACTCCTCTCCTTACATTTCCTTTCCTAATAAAAATAGTAGTAACAAAAAGAAAAAAACACATCTAATCTCTTTCCATCTCCTTCCATGATAAAAGGAAGAAATCGAGTAGAAGTTGCGTCCTTCCCCATATTGATTGGCAGGTACAAGTGGGAGGAGGATTCATCTCCTGTGTTCATGCGCCTCCACGCAAGGCTGCAACAGCTGATCTTCCATGGCACTTATCACCCATGTGCTCAGATCTGATTTGTAGCAACAACCCAACAAGATGCAGAGCAGGTGATGATTACCGATGGACTCTCCGGCACGCATGCTTCCTGGCTGCCCAAAATATTTGATAGAGGGTTTATCCGGTAAGCACCAGAATTTTGAGGTGTTAGCAATCTGCAATCAGCCATGAGGAACAAAATTCATTTTCCTTATTTATTTATGGATCTTAATTTATTATTCTAGAAGAAGATGTGTGGATGATTTCTGGATTCTTAGAGGGAAATCTCCACAAAATAAAAACACTAATCAGGCATGTACTTTAAGGAGAACAAAACTTGCAGATCAGTTGCAAAAGAAGCTCATGAGCATGTAGTCCGGACAAAGTGAAGTGCCTAGGGAGGCACATGGTAGAAGACGTTGGCAAGTACTGCCGGCATCAGGCCATCCACTCCAAGAGCTTCTTTTCAATACGTGTACATGCCGGCTGCAGTAATTCCTCCAGACACGGACAAAGCTAGGCTTGATATTGCTCTGTGTGTGCTTTAGATTTGGGTAGTTCATATGTTTGGGTGCTGGCATGGAATTAGCTAATACTTTGACCCATGTCTCTGCCTCCCCCCATTGACTCTCCGTAGTGTGGCAGATTAAACTTCAACAGTAGCGCTGGCCAGCGCCAAGTTCGTACAGCTGTGGGCAGCAGCCCTGACCTGGTAAGCACTAAGCATGTCCACTTCCCTGCATGATCATGTCAGATCTAGAACATTTTTTTCTAGCTATGCGTAATGCATTGAATTAATCTGATAAGATCAATATAATTTTGACTTGCAAGTTCATGATAACCCAGATATTTTGGACTAAGTGGTTTTAGAATAATTGCCGGTCTCACAACATGAAACATTGGTATGTTCGTTAAGTATAACAAGAATTATTTAGTGAAGCCGATATGGCTAGGACGATAGTCTGTTTGCAAGATTGCAATTGATTGAAAGAAAACGTGTTCCATACTCTCTAGCCTTTCAAATATTCTTAACTGCCAACCACGCACGAGCCAAACATCTATTTGTAGCTTATTCGAGCCCAAGTTTAATGTAGGAGGAGGCATACCGATGTATACCAACCACGTTTGATGCAGACTTAATTTCCGCAGTCGTCGACGACGTAGCCGGGTGTATGCACTGTAGCAGACTGGTGCAGCGGAAATGGTTTACCGGTTGTTTGAAGGAGGGCGCCATTGATATTTGAGGGCACACATGCCAGAAGTTAAAGGCAAGTACAGGCCGATGGCAGCTTCGTCATCTGCTCCTGCTCTGTTTGGTCTCGACAGGTACACACACACCTTCTCTGTTTTTTATGGGAAGTACTTATTTTTTGAGGAAAGTTCTTTCTTTTCTAGACCCTCTCCCAGGCAGAGCAAGCGGCTGCCCTTCCTCCAGATCGTCTTTGGTGATTGCGGAGCATGTCGCTTGCCTATTGATTACAAGGACTACATCATATCAATAGAGAACATCACACATGAAGATTTTCCTACCGGCCATGGTGACGAGCAACGAAAACTGTTTAATTTCAGCTGTTGTCATTTACCCATGCCCTAATTCAAGTAGTAGCAAGTAATCCCAGTAACAGAAGTGTTCTCTGACCCATCGTTTCATTGTAGAAGTCTGCCAAATTTGCATGATTCCTAATGTAGAATCACAAAAAGATAAGTTCTAGATGTGCCAGGACTTGATTATGTGCTATACACAGAGTCCACGAGGATGAGGGTCAGCTTTGATTGTCACCATCAACTCCAGCGACGCAAGCAGCAAGGGTCCAGATGATGATGTTTCATATAAAAATGGAAATATTCATATGTGATCAGCTTGCAACTGTTACTAAATATTGAATGTATATTCTCTCTAACTCATTTTAAATAGTAAATCTTCTGCTACAATCTGCCTAAATTGTATCTTTACGTTCTTTTTATAATATATGAAAATGAGTTATACACGATGTAAATAGTTTACATATTCTATGTTAAATCTACCTGCACAAAAGGAGTGGATCTATGACTTTATCTCCACTGTGCGCACTGAGTAGAACTATGACTTTGGTTGTGCTTCCCAGCATAAATAGATTTGTATATGCATATATAATTTTTCAAAATGCACTTTGCGGAAACGTTCTCTTCAGACATATATTCATATCGACTTGAATAGAACACATACTTTTCGCATGTATCACTATTGATGGAACTGCATAGAATTGGCACTGATTTATCTCTAGACATTTTTCACTCTTCCCGTTGAAAGCAACTCTTAGTAAATATTCAATATTTTTTAGGACGGGTGGTGAATCATGTTTTATTTCCAGAAGAATATAGTTGAAGACGTGTACCTTCAAGGTTTTATCTCTGCAAATAACATGCACTTATATGTAATTTCTGGATGATTAATCTTCTTTTTGTTACCAGATATGTGTAACTAGATAAGAGTTTCTTATTTACCTGACAGTGGCAGCATCTAGGGTAAAAGGCAATGGAAAAGGATCTCCAGAGGGCAATGCCACATGCTGCTTACAGCTGTTGCAAAAGGACAGTGACTGAGAGGCACATCCAAGACGTCTGGAGGCAAATGGAGTCAATGGTAATGAAAGGTGGAGCTTAATCTAACTTACAAACAAGTTAAATCACATTAAGAACCATATACAGGTTTAGGAAAAATGGATGGAGGGTCAAATGTAAGATGATCCGTCCGAGTGCTTTGTGTATGAATGGAGGAATGGTAAACGTGAGTAGTTAAATGAGAACGAGTAAATTACACAACAAGGCGTTCTTATAGGAATTCGAAAATGGTTGCTCTCACATTTTGATGTGATTATAAAGTTTATTATGTTGTACGAGTAATGTTTTTGCTCGGTGTTGTATACATCCATTCATGTTGAACTCATAGTCGATTCTCACATTTTGTATTCTATTTACAAATTCTTTATGTCGCATGATATGCTGAACATATTGCTGCGCTTCTAAGGTGTCATGATTACTGTCCTTGCGAGGTTGCCATCTATTGTACATACACTATTTCAGCTAAATTATTATTTTTTTCCAAAAAAAAATATATTTAGGAGATCCTACAGAAACTTAGTTCTCCCATGCAATATATGGTCACTCTTAGTGTAGTATGCATTCAAATGCAGCTGTATTATTAGATTGCTTCTTTGCTCACAACACTTTTTAACACGCTATTTATAGCTCCATTCATGACACTGACATTATATTAGAACAAAACTAATTATACGCAAGTTTTATTTGTACCTAGAGAATTATCATTCTAATGTATTCTAAATTGATTTGTTTTTCCGTTGAGTGATTCAGTATAAAAAGGTTATGTGTGTTGGTTGCCCTTTCATCTAATATCAAACTATGTTCACATTGTACAGAAGGAGAAAAATGTAAGATGTTGCAGAGGACTAAGGGTAACTACTACTGGTAGCATCTTACTGGGAAAATCTAAAGGTCCTATAAGTGATCATGGTGGAGATATCATGGTGGAGATATCCATGCCCATGGTATTTAATGCACTTGATTAGAAATCTCCTGATTATTGGATAGTGTCCTACTGTGTTTGAAGTACTAGAGCCTTGGTCATGTTCACAACACCACTTTTTCATCAAGTATGTAGCCATTTCACCACAACTACAACAATTGTATGATGTTCGTTGTGAATCATGGTGTGTGTATCTGCACTACGGTTTAGCCTTCATATTTCATCCTTGGACAATCCATTAAAATATCTGAGTCAAACTATACTGAAAAAAATAGAACATATGACATTCATTTGTTTTTTTTACTATTTAGTGTCTACAAAGTTTACTTACGAGAATAATAATGTAATCCATATTTATAACAAGGGGTTAAATAAAAATACCTAGCCCGTGCAGATGCACGGGTTGATGACTAGTATAATTAAACACAGTCCATGTTTTGCGATGAAAAAAACACAGTACATTACATCATAAAAGAATATAGTTACACAATAAACGATCTACATATTGATAAGTAAGATTGTATTCAATTCATTTGATATAAATGGTCAATTTTTTTATCAAGACCACATGGTTCGCATGTCACTAGCATGATTTCTTTTCATGTTGGGGTGCAAAACTATAGCATGTGTATGCTCTTTTGAGTACACTCCAATCCATATAATATAACATCATCCGACCCGCCGTCGTGGTCTCCTAGCACGGTCACTGCCGAGTAGCTGGCGGACGAGCATAGGCTGGCCACGCTAGTGATGGAATGGGCGGCCATTTGGTGGAGAAGCTCGTGCTTCGTGAAGCCGCGGCCGCTATCCACGTGTGTAAGATCGGCGCTCACGGCCACCGACTCGGTGACTGGCCAAGCGATTGAGAAGGCGAGGAGGAGAACATAGGGCAAAAGCTGTGACACTGACCAGCCCTTCTTCATGGAGTTGCATGCGCTACTGCACTGCCGTTGAGCTGGAAGTGCTATAGGTAGCAGGCGGGTCACCATGGCACAACAAAAAAAAAAGCATCACAAACAAAGTAGAACGTGAATGGCTCTAGATCTTGCCGCCGGTCTCGCGAATGCTTCCAGCAACGCGCTCAACCAGCGGGCAAATGCTGCCACAGCTACGACCTTTTATGAATTGGATATGCGTTTCCAGATCATGCATGCATAGATGCATGTACTTAATATCCACAATTCCAAATCAGTATTACTACTTCACTAGATCCCTCATCAAATATATTCTAATGTTTTATTTATTTGATATTACAGGTGTGTTACTTTTTTGCTATAAACATCTGGAAGGTTTACTCACCCTTGGATTCGGAACACAGCAAGAGTGAAGTCCCCAATGATGACACTTCACATGAGGACAGAAGGGGTGTCTGCAAGACATAGAAAATGGAAAGCAAAGGAATAGACAGATGTGATGCTAAAATAAGACAGAGCAGCAAGCAGAGTATGAAGAAAAGAAAGACGTGAACAAAATTTATGAAGAACAAGAAAACTACACTACCCCATAACACTCCAAGCAAACTACATGAGGAAGCCCCTTGAAGTTCCCGGAGCTTCCTCGCGTCTAGGCTTATTTAGTTCTTAGACATGGGATTTATGTAGGTCGCATACTATTTTTTAATACTACGTTGACAAAGGCTTGAACTCAAGACCTTCTGGCTCGGACCTCATCTTGAATTCATGCTATAGCCAACCCATCCAAAAGTATGAACTGGTGAAAAGAGGCGGACAATATATTTCAACACTCTCAACCGTGAACGATCACTGCGAAGTGACGAAGCCATGTACAGCAACCAGGTACTCCAAGGTGGTGTAACACTGGAGCGTCGCCACGGCCTGATCCAAGGATCATGGTTTCCCTGGAAGCAACATGGAGGACGAAGAGTAACTGCGATGACGCCTTTAGGTAGAAAACGACGCCCATATGCACCCCCATCGCCGGTCTGACAGAACCAAGGAAGGTTTTCACCCTGTCAAACACTTCTCCTGCGGAAAGTCGTATGACAAACCACGAATGTCTGCCGCACCAACTCCACCGACCATCGCACCTTGGCCACCATGCCGCCCGCACGACTACGATACCATGCCAACACCTGAGCCGCAAGCTCCGCCCCCAAGCACCACGGCTCCCACCACCAAGGCCGATGCCCAGGCATCCATGGATGCAACTCCATCCCCTCCACAAGCTTGCAACTAAGACAAGGAAGGCACCTCCTTCCCCACCCCTTAACAACCCCAGGCCGGCCAGCTCTAGTCAACACCGCCCCGCTTTGCCCCTCTCGAGTAAAGGCGAGCTCCTTTGTAGCGAACGACCATTAGATGGGAGGCAAGGCTGAAGTCGTGGCCCTCCCGCCGATGAATCATGCCTCAATGATGAGCAGAGCTAGGAAAATTCTAGCACTTTGGTGCATCTTGCCAAGCACGACTTGGGAATGGAGCGGATGCACTCTTGGACTGACACCACCGCTAGAAAACCGCCTGCAGTGCCATCAACCACCGCTGAAACTAGCAAGTGCTCGCCACCGTCTTGCCGCCGGAGCAGCCAAGGACGACACCCATCAGCATCAGGGATGCCCTACCGCTAGGAAGCTGGTGCGCTCCATGGGACGGCATAGTGAAATGTTGGATGAAATGTTGGTAAGCGTTCGTCCCTAGAAACGTCAATGGAGAAGCCTCTATCAATTTTATATACGCCATGTTTATAGGGGTGTGGTTCTTAGGATTGTCGGGACAATGAAAGACTGAATTTACATAGTTAATGGCTGCCAGGAATATCAAGACGTTCCCATGACGGTTTGCAGTCATGAGTGTAACTACATGGCGGCGCCTCGCATGGTGCAACCGCATGCATGGTGCTCCAACTGTGATCTTGCGCCAGCCCCAACCATGATTGGCCAATTCCCTTTTGTGTTGATGGAAATGTGAGCTGTAGGTTTCAAATTGTTTGAAAATTAAAAAGATGTTTATATTTCTCTACAAAATATCTATGCTGGAATTCTTTTATCAAAACTTCCTGTTGAATAATAGGCAGGAACCATTGTCGAATTGTGGTTTCCCGTACTATGCAAATTGAACAAGGTAGCATTCGGGATTACATGGGAACAATGCTATACAAGACACATATATGATCTACCATCTCGACAACACATAACCTCGATCTTTGTGCCCAGAAAGTAATACGAAACGTGGCTTATTCGGCAGGTTCTAGTTCAACTATGTCACCACGGACTATGATTCTATGGGTTCTGCTAACTCAATTTTTCAATACATCCCATTCCGCCGCTAGATCAGGATGTGTGACTGACAGTGCCATTCACCCGAATCGTTATTGATGCTCTCCTCCCCTCCCTACCAACTAAATTTCATCCTTCTACGTGTGGAAATAAGCTTGTTATTTATAGGTGGTCACCAAGTGATCAACATTGTGTGTAGCTAGGACATCATCATTGCTTCACCAAACATCAAATGCTCCAATGGTTGTGATTTTTTAATTCTACTTTGAGTGGTGTAGTTGCGGACATTCATAACACGCATGCCCTATTTAAGTATGAGAACCCTTCTTGTGTGAATAAGCAACACAACTAGAGTCTCTTTCCCCATAAGGAAAGCCAGATGACGGGTACCAAACATGGGATCAATTGATAAAGGAAGGGAAGGGGGAAAACTAGGATTCAGGTGAGGGTGCAGAGGAACGCGGACATGAGATTAAAAAGGTTTAGGATTCTAACACTCCTTGTTGGCCTATAAATATATATGAACTATGAAAACTCCACTTGTTTGATAGAGGAATAAAAATTCAATCAGTGAGGTGCTAACCGTGTTTGACGAGATCTGCATACCATTTGAGGCGGCACCCTAGGACCATCATACAAAATCAAAGTGTTGTAGCCACACTAGTCAAGGGAGGTGCACGCTGCTTCTAGTGGGTCTCTTTCCTCTTAGGACAATCGCACCACGAGTAGCAAATAGAGGACAGACATGTGGATGGAGGAAGGGATGCGATGTGAGAGTCCCGAGGAACAACGCGGACCTTGTAGAGCGAGGTTGCGCAAGCGGTGGCGATGGTCGGCTATGAACAGTGACGTGGTGGTCAGTGCCAGTGATCCTTCTCGACTCGTCAGACGATGGCTTCACGCAGCTCTGCTCTACTCTTCCCACTGTTGTTGCTTTTGTTTATCTATAAAAAGTTGGTACAGATGAGGGACCTGTTGCTTGGGCTCATTTTACCGGGCTGGTCCATACAAGTCGGGCTCGACTTCAACATACAATACATGCCAATTCTATCGATATGGTAGAGTAGCTCCACTGCATACATACTTGTTATCCATCCTCTTTTGTCGGAAATGTGATCCGTGGATTTCAATCGTGGTATCTCTCTTTTGTCCAACCTAAAGTAGTTCTTTTTTTAGGGAACCAAACTACTAGAGGGGATTTCTCCCTACTATATTTTTTATATTAATTGATTCAAATCAAGGAATAAAGGAAAGCCGTGGGTAACTAAGGGAGGTGATACTGACAAAAAAGAAGAAACAAAAACCAAATAATGGGGCGCCAAGATGAATCCTCGCTGAGAATCCATGGCCTATTTTCAAACTCAGGTACCACTTCCTCTTGGGCCTATGGATGAGTAAATGGACCTCTTAAAAATAAATGTGCAAGAGTAGTGGTTCGAAGAAGTTAGTTTGAATATGAAACCATTCTTTGTAATCCAGATTGCCCAAGCCATCACAATGATTATCTTCCTAAGAAAGTTCAGGCTCAGGCAGTCCTTAAAAGAGCTGATCTGATCTTGGATTGGTCTACGCAAAGGATACCATGTTCGGCACATGTATTTCTAGGAGGCAACAGCAAAAGGGCACCCAAAGAAAAGGTTTGTCTGTAGATTCAGCAGCCCAATCCCCACACAGAATGCATGAATAGTCTGAGATGAATTTATTCTTCATCTAGATCATTTACCTAGTATATAGCCTATTATGCAGTAAGAGCCAGAAAAAGAGTTACTTGCGTCAAGTTACCATTCCAATAGATCTTTTTATTCAAACAAGAAACCAAACCTCCCCGCCCCAAGAAAACGACATCAATACGTCGGAGCTCTGCCGACAACGTCCAGATAGATGAACACGAGAAGGATCGGAGCCCGCAAGACAAACTCGAAGAAGAAGCGTCGCCATCCGGTAGAGCGACGCACCTGTGAGGACTAAAGAGACTTAAACTAAATTACTAACCGGAGTGCAGGCATCGGGATTTCTCTCCCTGCCGCCGTCCGCCGGAGTGTCAGGCAGAGGAAGAGTATGCCGTAGCCATCTAGGGTTTGGTTTTTTTACTTTGTCCTGAATCATACTATTTGATTCCCCTACATAAACATAATTGGCCGACAGATGCATGGTCTAACCTTCAATCCATAAATAGGCGATGCCAATATAGATGTTCATGATATACTGCAATATCTCTGAACAAAATCTGTTAGTTTGCTCTAAATATAGAGTTTTCCTTGTGAACATTTATAATGGGCTGTTATTTTTATAAACGGGTTGTATTTGTTTATCATGGATTTGAAGGCTGACTTGTGGGTCCACTAGCTTGACGTATACACAGGGCTTTGTCAACTTAATCAACAAACCATTGTGGAAGCATAAGCCGTTTGATGTCAATCCAATGTATTATCCCTCGTGGATTCACCCTTTTATCTTACAGGACTTGTTAAAACAACGAGTAAGTGCTACGAAGTAGTGTTCTTAGTCTACACCTAACTTTTACCGGCCACATTGAGGGACTCCACGCGTATTCTTCTATTTCCGCCGTAATTGTCTTCGGACTGAGCCTAGAGCTAAGGCATGGTGTAAGGATTATATACTTGATCTGTGATGGAATACTATGATATGCAACAAGGCTTGATATGTCATCGCAAACTTTGAGTGCTAGTTATT
Source organism: Triticum urartu (assembly GCF_003073215.2). Lineage (NCBI taxonomy): Eukaryota > Viridiplantae > Streptophyta > Magnoliopsida > Poales > Poaceae > Triticum > Triticum urartu. The sequence continues at coordinate 20,284,041 of NC_053028.1, forward strand.
GATTCGGAACTAGCACAGTGAATCATGGAGATTCAGATCTGAACGGGTCCGGAGTAGTCACAGTTCTACATATATGACGTTGAAGCTACCTAGCTATCTGTAACATCATACTTCCATCAAGGGATGTCAAGGAGTGTATAAAATGGAAAACAAAGACGCCGTACAAAGCTACATATACGTATCAGCGGATGGAGGATTAACTTCTGGAAACAGTCGTTCGCCCAGCTTTACAAACAAAGCAACACCCAAAAAAGTACACGATTGAACGATACAAGATGATGAGGTTTTTTTCCCGATAAAAGGCGATTTTATTATCCAAAAAATGTAGCATCAAGCGAATACAAAGCATTATGAATAACATCCTGGGCTCTGCATAAATAGGATGCACATGGCCCAATATGAAAGTCTGACAAAAATTCATAAAAAAACCGACAAACCGACATTATGCCTATGTCGATGGAGGTGGTGGATCAATCCGAAGGTTATGTTGCCACCCTTGTTGAGAGAAAACCTCCATAGCCACCTGCTCCAATCGCATACACACCGCCTTGAACAGCGGTTGGTCCTTCAGTCGTTGTAACATAGACCACGTACGTAGCAATTGTGTACACCGGAAAATAACCTGCAGAGGAGAAGCATTTTTTCAATTAAAACCAAATCATTTCTACATAGCCAAAGTGACCAAATTAAGGCATACGCTCCCACCCTTATTAGTGTTTTGAACCTATTTAAAATACCATCCAACCAATGACCAAAAATATTGGCAACACTTGTGGGTGGATACAAATTTGACGCTATTTGGATGACTGACCACGTAGAACGTGCAAATTTGCATTGGAAAAGGAGGTGTTTGATTGTCTCAGCATAAGTACAAAAACAACACTTCTTACTCCCTTGCCAATTGCGCCGTGCGAGATTTTCTTTGGTTAACACAACTCCCCTATGAAAATACCACATGAAAATTTCCACTTTTAGTGGAATCTTGGTCTTCCAAATTTTCTTGCTATTACTCACTGGTACCTCAGAATGTATGACCGCACGATAAATAGTCTACAGTGAAAGACCTTGATGTAGTAAGGTTCCAGCGAAACACATCCCGGCCTTCTGTCAGGTTAATCAAATCTAGTCAGGATAAAAGATTATGCCATGACACAAGTCGAGGGCCAATCAAATCCCGCCTGAACAAAATATTCAGCGGGGATGAACTGAGCACTTGCGCAATAGTATTATTCTTTTCGCGAGCTATGTTGTATAAGGCCGGATATTGTTCTCGGAGAGTGGCATTTCCTAGCCAGATGTCTTCCCAAAAAACGAATCTCCGACTCATCCTTTATCGCGAAAGACCCAAAGCGAAAGAAATGTTTCTTTGCCGCCATTAGACTAGCCCAAAAGTGTGAGTCCCCAGGTTTCCAAAATGCCTGGGACACTGCCTTTTGGCCTAAATACTTGTTGTGCAGCAAGATTTGGCAAACACCGTCCTTGGTAAGAAGTTTGAACAACCATTTACTGAGTAGGGCCTCATTTTTGACATGTAGGTCATGAATTCCGAGGCCACCTTGGTCTTTTGGCCTACAAACCACGCTCCATTTGGCTAGACTGTATTTTTTTTCTTTTCACCGTCTCCTTGCGAAAAGAATTTGGATCTGAAATAATCCAGTCTTTGTAGGACCCCTTTTGGGAGTTGGAAGAAAGAAAGCATATAGAGAACCATATCTGTGAGGACGGAGTTAATCAAAACCAACCGTCCTCCAACTAAGAGTAGTTTGCCTTTCCAACTGCTGAACCGTTTCTCTAGACGCTCGTCTACATGCTTCCACTCTGCAATGGTGAGGCGTTGAAAATGAACCGGTATTCCCAAATATTTAATCGGGAATTGGCCATGTGCGCAACCAAATAGGTCAGCATAATCGGCCGCCGCCTCAACGGCTTCTCCAAAGCAGAACAACTCGCTTGTATGGAAGTTTATTTTGAAACCCGACATTTTCTCAAACACTGAAAGCAAGAGTTACAGGTTTCGAGCCTTGTCCAGATCATGTTCCATAAAAAAGAATTGTGTCATCGGCGTATTGTAAAATAGAGGCCACCATCCACAATGTGTGGGACTACTCTTGCAAGCTATCCGTCCTGCTTTGCACGCTCGATCAGAATCGCCAACATGTCAGCGACAATGTTAAATAATATTGGGGACATGGGGTCACCCTGCTGTAGATGAGGTAGCCCTCTTACAAAGCCAATCCTGAGATATCCGGCACACGCAGAAGGCACATGACTACGCTACCAGCAATGAGCACCGAAAGAACTAAACACCCCCACGCTACCACCTAGTACAACTAAACTTCATGACAACGTCCCCAAGAAGGAGAACGGCATAGAGCGTCGCCACTGCCGAGTCCACACTGGACAAAGGTCTTCACCTGGAACCGTGACACAGAGAGAAGAACCACAGACGTCTTCAAGAGGAGCACGACACCCACGGGTGTCTTTGTTGTCGGCACCAAGGCACGGAGCTTTCTCTTGGTAACTCACTCGTGCCACCACGAGGCCGCCAGGAGGAGCGTGATGGTCTCAGATTCGCAGATCCGGGTTACGATGCTGCCCCACCGAGAGAGAGGGCACATCCGAGTTACCCACCGCAAGGCCTCCCTATGCCCATACAACCCGGGAGGAGAGCCCCCACCACCACAATGATGCCCGTCGGAGAGCAACCATGCAGACCACCATCAGGGGCCACCACCCCCGTATCCCTGTCGCGATACTGAACGCCGCTCATATCACAACGCACTCAACCGCGGTAGGAAGAGTGGCGGCACTCCATCTACTCCTAGGCCGGCATCAGTCCCCGAGTCTGGGTATGTAAGCGCCTCCATCGTAGGAGGTGCCCACACCTGTGTCCCTAGCCAATGCCCTGTGGACTGGGGGTGACATGACTCTGGAACTGCCGGTGGCCGATGACGAGCCAGCCCTGAGCCCTTGGCCACGCTACCTCACATGATGTCATTTCTGTGGTCACCGGTGCCGATCCGCGCATCCACACATCACAAACCCGACCACCACCATCAAGCACCATACCGCGAGGGGGGCATGAGCACCACCCATGAGCACATCCCGGGCCAAGCCTGTCCTCACCTACCCGAAGCACACGCTTCAATCCGCCCCAGGCCATGAACTGGACCTCCCGACCATGAAACCTAGATCTAAACCATCCCTTCGGCACAGAGCCTAGAGAAGGCAGCCGCCACCACCGCTGCACACCGCCTGCATAACTACCACCACTACATTGTTGCAGCTCACCCAAGCGCGCACCACCGCACTGCCTAGCCAAGGCCCAGAAGCCCGAGCAAGGCAGAGCACCACCACCGCACGAAGCCACTGCCGCAAGGGGCGAAGCAGCAGCCGTCGGCAAGAGCCACCATGGCCCACGCTGCCTGCCGACCAGGCACGCTCCACCACCTTACCTGGGGCGGATCTGGCAGAAGCTTCCCCGCCGCCACACTCACCACTGCGAGTCCCGCTAGCCACCACGCCGCCTGGAGCCGGCCGCTGCACCGGCACCCAACACGGGACCCGCGTGCCACAACGCCGCGACGCACAACATCCACGTCATGCCAGCACTGTCGTGCCGGCCCCTTCATGGGAGGGGATGAGAAGGCCCTGCCGCCGACGATGGCGGCGGGGGAGGTGCCTAGGTGGGGAGAGGGGGCGGGTGGCTGGCGGCGGTGGAGTAGGGTTTCTCCCCGGTCGCCGCGCAGGGACGACGCGGGAGTGGAAGGAAGGGGGGGGGGGGGTCGGGTGAATGTCTAATTCGGATTGACACTGACTTGCTAGCGAAAAGAACCAACAAATGGAAGCCGTTGAACTAGTTTTTGGCTTGAACAATTCCGTCATCATGATGACATAAAGCACTGGATAGCCCTGATTGGTTGATGATGCTGCTTGCTAGACGCCATAATTCCATCAGGGCTTCCATGGCTTTCCATCAAAGCTACACCCAGGATTGAGATTCGGGGTGCACGGGGGACAAAGGAAAGACAGCCATCAACCGATCGCGGCTAACTGTAGGAAACCACAGGCTGGCTGGATCAAACTTAACGTGGAGGTCTTTTAATTCGTTCAGGCAACGGGATCGACAAGGTAGTGCAGGCTGCAGGAGCAGTGGCCTGGGACTGTGAGGGCAAAATTATTGCCTCCACGTGCAAGCTGCATGATTCCTATTAAGTCCTAACTGCGTTGGATTGGTCTGAGGAGGCACGAGCATGTGCGGCGCATATTTTTTTTGATAAAGGGTGAATTTTATTACTCAAAATAAAGCATCAAACGAATACAATCAAAATAAGCACATACTCGGCCTCTGCATAGTTAGGATGCACACAGCCAACACGAACGCCTGTTTGGTGTGACAATGTGCAGCGCATATGGGTGAGCTCATTATTGTCTCTGGGCGCTACGAACGCCTGTTTGGTGGCATCACCCGCGCCATGGCTGAGGCCGCCGCCTCCTCGGATCCGTTCACCACGAGTGTGATAACCCGCCAAGTGACAACATTTTCATCATCTAGTCACCTTCATAGATCAGTGTCAGAGCTTTGCCCGGTCTAGCCTCTAACAGCGGCAGGGAAAGGCGGAATCAATAGCTATTTTTTAGAACACAATACAAACACCAACGTACGATCAAACGCTTATACATACGCATGTACACATAGTTCTATGAGCGAACACACGTATACCCTATCCCTATAAACAGCTCTGAAAGACTAAGCCGGCACATCAACATCCATGTCTTGCATCCCGGCTGGTGTGACCATGGAGGGTTGCGTGTTTTTGGCCTCTTTTTGGTTTTGTGAAACAGCCTCCTTCTGGTGGTCATCTGTGGAGTGTTCGATGGCATCGGCGGTGGTTGATGCTCGATCTTGGTGCCAAGCTACCACATGACGCCCGCCCACTGGGCGGACCATCTCCATACTGTCCTAAATCGAGTGTGGGCACCATCTCCATACTGGATGCATTATGGTCTAGCACATGGGCATGAACAAAGGCTACATGGTGTACACCTTTGAACGCAAGCAAGGTGCAACCCAAGGTGATGCTTGGGGCACGTTCCCACATAACAAGCACACAATATGTAAAAGCATCCTGCAATGAGCCCTAGCCATCCCTCCTCCTCCTCCCTCCTCCTCCCTAGCCGCCCTCCTCCTCTTCCCTTCCTCGCCGCCGCCTGAGGCAGCCGCCGGGCAAGCCCGGGGCGCCAAGGATGGTGGTGGCGGGGCCTCGGTTGCCCTGCCTCTGCATAGGGAACTCCGGATCTGGAGCGGCGCCTCCATTGGCAAGGCACGGACGGCTAGCAGCCATGCGGGCGGTGGATCTGGCATGCCGGGTGCGCGGGCGGCGGGATCCGGTGGTCGTTGGCGACCGGCGGCGGTTTCTGTGGTGGCCGGTGCGCGTGATCTGGCGCCTCCCCTCCTCCCCTGTTCGGCGTACGGGTCATCCTCGTCGGGCCGCGCTTTCTTGGGTCACCGGTTCTGTACAGGAGGCGCTGCTGGTGGCGGGGATCTAGTTCGGGCGAAATCCCTGGTCGGCCATGGCCGGCCGCATCGACGGCGACGCCTGAGGGCGCCGTTCCCCTGCTTGGAGGCGTCGGTGTGGACTGATCCCCTCACTTCCCATTCATTCCCCTAGGTCTCCCAGGCGAAAGCCCTAACTTTGTTGGGCGGCGACGGCGCTCACGATGCCTTTCCCTTCTTGAAGGCACCGCTTTGGAAACCTTGGGGCTGGGTGGCGCTTGTGGGTGGTGGGCCACGGCGGTGGTGGGCCACGGCGGTGGTGCGGCCCTATCCTAGCATGGATCTATGTCCGTTTCTTGGAGATGGACTCCCGTAGGTGGAGGTCATCGTTTGGTGTCATGGTGCCGTCGATGGCGGAGGTACCTGCCAAGGTTGGCACCTCAATTTGCTCTGAAGATGGACCAGTGGAAGATGGCGGCGACGACACATGTGAGTACGTCGGACCGGTTTGTGACCCGGACCCGGTATGTGGCTCGGTCAGGGCCTTCGACTTTAGATGTTAGGCTTAGGTGAGAGGTCTGGGCATTTGGCCCAGGTTTCATCATATGGATGGGAGTAGCGGCAGATGTTGCCAAATGACGGATTTAGGCATATTGTTGTACTACTTTGTAAGGTCCTCGAGAATAATCAATAAAATGGCCGCATGCATCTCCCAGATACAGAGGCTGGAGGTCATCCTCCTTTTAAAAAAAAAAAATTTGACTCCTTGTAGCATTACATATGTCTTCAATTTCGCAAACAGATTTTGATCTATTGAAATTCTCTTAATTTGACTAACTTCGATTAAGCTTTAATTTTCTTTGGAGTTAGTTTGAATCTAGCTTGAATATTTACGGTTAAAAATATTTCCATGCACACCGAATTGTTGGAAATTTCACTGAAATTCTGAATCTTAGGTGAAGAGCCTTAGCTCGATCCCTGTGTCAGTGGTTAAGTGTGCGTGCCGTCAATAACCTTTATTTGTGGCTTGATCAACATATTACTGTTAAAACGCAATACAGATTAGTATTTGAGGAACTTATTATTATACCCAGTTGTAGTGGAAAGAACTCTCCTAGTATTAATATACAACAACAACATAACACAACCCATGACTCATGCATATATTTTAGGAGGCGACTGATAAATACATAAATTGCAAGACCACAGATCGTCTACGCCTCATCTTCTTTTCAGTGATAGAGTAATGACAGAGTACTTGGTCTTCTCCTTGACAAGGTGCAAAGCGACGTTATATGCAAACTTCTTGAAGAGCTCATCGAGCACGGATTCTCCAAAATGGCTTGTAAACAGGGGCTCCATCACTGCTCTCAAGCAGTTTGCGACGTTAATCCCACTCTGGACACTGTCGTGCACATCATTGCCCTCCGAGTCGTCATAAGGATCCCAATTGGTTTCAAACAGTTTGATGTAAGTCAATTCAAACTGCTGGCTCTGGTCGACCACTGCCTTAACTTCATCCATCGATGGCCCATACACAGCTAGATTAAAGGAGTCCAGCTTTTCTTTCTCCACGAGCCCCTGTCGTAATTAGTATGCATTAATGAATAATTAGTTTCCTCAAATAATTATTAGAAGTATGATATATCATTGCGTACCTCCTCAACAAGAGATTGTACAGACTGTGAAAGTAACCCATATAAACGGTTGAGACTTGCTCTGTAGACATCATCGTGTTTCCTCCCAAGAAATGTGAGAACCATTTGTCCATTGGCAACTAGTTCTTCATGGCGCAGCTGGAGGAACAACAACATGTCCTTCTGAAACTGCTCTTTGTACATTTTCACCACACAGGGTGGGGTAGTCGCTCCAATGCCGATGTTTCCTTCATTGGGATATGATCTTTTCTTGCCCTCTAATCCATCAGGAAGCTGTGTATAACATGTAGCCTTTTTTCAGACATTCTGATACACATTGATATATTTTGGGCTGTCTACTTAGCTCCGTCAATTCAGCAAATTCTCACAATTAAATGGACCGATGTGGATGATTATAAAAATAAAGTTATGCAAGTAAGCTGTGTGTTGTTGGTGCTAGTACCCGAGATCGCCAATGCAGGCAGTATGATGAGTGAAAGAGATGAACACTCCGGCGAGGCAAAAGTCTTGTATAGTAGGAGCTGGGCAACCCAGCGATGTAGAAAGCAGGTATTGGCTCTCCCTTGTGATCCATATCAATCGAGTTGTTGAATCGTTGAAGTGATTGGAAGACATGGTTGAAGTCGTTGCCTGGTAAATCGTTGAGAAAGAACTGAAGCTCAATGGGATGGCGACTGAATTTCTCAAGGTGGTGGCTGACCGCTTCGATCACATTGGAGACAAAGAAGAGTGTGTTGTCACTTGAAGAGCAGCCTAAGTCAACAATTGTCATTGTTGGATGGAGGAGATCCACGCACATTTCCATCACAATCTTCTGGAGAACCGGCTTAGTCTGAACCAAAGCTTTTTCCTAAGATGAATGGAAGGGAATTCTTTATAAACTGCTGATGTAGAATCTACCCAGCGAATTAGGAGTAGAACGGCAGGTATGTCAAGGTTGTAGGCAATACCAATTGTGGATGCTAAAAGGATTGTATCGAACCTGAAGTCTTGAGTTCTTGAAGTAGCTGGTCTCTTCTTCTCCTTTGGTCATATGGAGGTCATGTTCCATCTTCATGGCTACTAAGAAAGTAAGAAGTAAGAACTCGAGGCACAAGTTGATTTTTCTGCTTTGTGTACGAGAGAACTGAAGAATGCACGGGTCAGTGCCATATAACCTTGTTGAATATATAGGGAGAGCATGAGTGATATTTGCTGAAGGTCCCTCTTTCTTCAGTATTTCACATAGATCTGTCTACTTCTTACATTATTTCCCTATATGCATACAGTACAGTTGTTAGAGCGTCCCCAAGGCCCATTCCCCATTTTCCTACCATGTTTATCCATCAAATTTTTCCATATAGGAATTTCTGGACAAATGTACCATGGTACCCAAGGGGGATACACCATTTCTCCACCTCAAATGTCCATACATTTCATCGAACAATTGATGTGCGGAGCTGCGGCAGCGGCCTGGAGAAGCTGCTGCACACGTTCACATCAACCATGACGAGAAATTGTCTCCAGGCTAGCGGGGAGGGCGGCGGCTTGTCGGGAAGGAGGGTGGGGATGGCTCCGGCAGCCAACCTGGCTCAGTACTGACAGTCTGACACAACACAGCAGCAATGAGCACCCACATGGTGAACACGAGGACCGAGCTCATGGTGTAGAGGACCAGCCTGAGCTCGCACCCAGCATCGTGGGGAGAGAGAGTGAGGCAGAGCAGGGCTCCTGCTATGTGTGTCCACGCTCGAAACAAAGTTGTAAAAATCGAACTGGACCGGAGGTGCGACATGAAAAACTAAGAACCGGCAGGATGCACTATTTTTTAAGGTTTCCCAGCTTTTTAGTAAAGAAATCACAAAAATGTTTGAGAAAAGGTGTATCACAAGGGATATGACACCTACCGTTGAGGCAAGCCATGCTAAAGGCCCAATAAACAACTAACGATGGGTGGCTCGGGCGTGCTTCCCCTCTCATAGGGGTGACGTCTCGATCTAGGGATTTGACCTCGTCGCGCTCATCATGGCGGCCTCGTGGTGGCACGGATGAGTTGTCAAAAAAAAGTTTTGCGTCTTAGTGTCAACGACGGCGGCGCCCGTGGGTGGCATGCTTTTTCTGAAGGCGTCGCCGTGGTTATACTCTTTGTGTCATGGTTCCAGGTGAAGACCTTTGACTGTTGCAGACTCAACAACAGCGACACTATTTGCGCCGTTCTCCCTCCTGAGGGTGTTGTCGTGGAGCATAGGTGTATTAGGTTGTAGAGTAGCGGTGTGTTCATGTATCGATTATCTTGGTAGCGTAGACGCGTGTGTTTTGTGTGTACCGATTATCTTGGGATCGGCTTTCTAAGAAGACTACATCACAATCTTGTATCGTTATGTCGTGTACTTCTTATGTTGTTGCTTTATATGTAAAGCGGCACGAAAGCCTGTTGAGAGAGAAAAAGAAATTGCACTTTATGATTTATTAATGATTTATATTCAATATTAAGTGTATTCATTTGATCTAACATCACATATTTGAAAATTCATCTTAAATATTTCAGTTTTTTGTCGCAAATGAATCGATGAACCGATGGTCTGGCTAGCAAAAACTTCAACCGCCAGCCAGACCGGTTTGATTTGTTAAACTATGGTTCAAACAGAGCTGGCCAAATGGGTCGTATTTTGTGGGTCGGCACGTTCGCACGTGTGCCTGACACTGTACTAAACGGGTCATGCCTAGACCGTGGCACGCTATGTGACATGCTCGTCAGTCGGGGTGAGGCTTGCTGCCGGCACGACACGGTTATTTTTTTTCTGATTGCTTTTACCAGGTTATTGGCCAAAAAGCATGCGAGCAAGCCAAGGCACATGTCATGCAGGGCCGGCTCATTCAGTTAACTAGACAATACACCGCGCGTTGCAGCAGGATGATAGTGTTATAAAAAAATTGAAAATGAGTGGTACACGGTAAGGAGAAAAGGAGTAAGAAAATAAAAATAAGAAATGATTTACAGCAGAAGATGGCTCGGACTTAATGTGCAACTCTGAAATCAACTTTCTTAGTACGATCAGTTCTCTAACCAAATCTGATATGTTGCTAATAAAAAAAGTAGCAATTAATACTGCAATACAAATTACATGTCTGCACCTTGAATGAACTCCCGGAGCTTATCTTTCTCGGATATGTGACTTCGCTGAACTTACATAGTGCTATATGTATGTATAGCCTCTGGATCGTAAAATATACGTCTTGGCGGTTTACACCAAAAGCAGTGCAAAGGAAGCACGAGATTTAAGAGCCATACCTGATGCGGAGCATCCCAAGGTCATCCCCATGGACCTAATTCGTCTCCCCAAGTGCCAAGTGGATCGATGACACATGCAAGTGCAAGAGCTCTCGAGTCCGAGGTGACATCTCTCCTCGCAAGTGCCTTTCGAATCACACGAGACATGGTTACTACCTCAACCGGAGACACTTTGCATATTCAGGTACCAAGAAACTAGCCATGGACACAAGGAGCAAGGTCGAACGAATGACGTGAAGATGGAGGATGATCCGGACCAAGTCCCGGATGATCCGGACCCCGGCCCCAGATGATCCGGCTACCGCGTACCAAGAGTGCAGCAGCCCTCCGGACAAAGTCAGATCATCTGGACTAGCTCAGACATCCGGCAACCGACCCGGACATCCGTACCCCCTGCAGCCGCCATGTCCGGATCAGCCGGACCCCTGAAGCCCGGATCATCCGGACCCTGCCTGCATGCATGACTTGGGCCGAGGCCCATGTACCTGTATCTCCCCCTAAACTATATATACTTCAGCTCTGCCCACGTTTTTGTGTTAGCATTGTGATAGCTCGAGATTGAGATAGAGCTTTGCTCATCCACTTACCCCTACTCCTATGGAGACCAAGAATTCCTAGGAGAAGATCCCCCAATTGGATTCAAGACCCCCTTGTGGGAAGATCCTCCAAGGATTCAAGACCTCTTTCCTTCAAGGATTGGGATAAACTAGTTCCCCCTTTGTACCCCACTTTGTTGACTTTGGATATTGTATTTCCCCTTTATGTGTGTGGATTTAGCACATGTGAGATTGGATCTTGTTGATTTGAGTGTTTTCCTCTCTTGTGTTCATTGTGTTCTTCGGGAAATCCCCTCCATTTCGTGAAAGATCGGCAATTAGTGTTCCACCTTACATCAATACCTGAAGGTTTTTCTCCCTTTTACAACAACTGGATGTGCTGTAATTGAATCAACAGATGTTGTGAGGAGTAGGTGGAGCATGCTGGCGGAGGCCAACCAGGTATCCTAGCGCTATGACGCAATGCAATGACTTGCTCGGGTGGCGGATCAAAATCAGACTAATGATGAGTTGTAGAGAAACAGTAAGAGATGTGGGACGCGCACATGCCTGACCCTGCTGGGCTACATGACATTGCGGGAGAAGGCAGGCAAGATGGCCTGATCAAGGTGGCTTCATAGTGTTGCCTGCGGCAACATCCTCAGCAACAGTGCACCCCGTGACCGTGGTGCCCCCGTCCGATTTGGCTGGCATGGTCGATGACATGTAGTACTTCGCCCTCTCGTCCCGCCTCTCTGTTGTCCCTATCTCAACACCGACACTGTCCACGGCCACAACAAAATCAGTGCCATCGTCTTCCCGCACCAATGTCAGCGTCTAAACCAGTTGATATGTACAGTCGTACAGTACCCATATTGGTCTGGGTTTTGTGGGAGATCAAGCAAGGGGAGGAAAAATCATGAATCCTCGTAATGTGATCAGGTTGTTGCTATTTATAAGAAGAACTCATATGAGAAGAACATGTTATGTGGGAATGAAGCGATGCGTTCAGTTCTTACTCCTAGACTTGTTTCGTGGAGAAGTTGGATATAAATGAGATATTGGGGATGTGAACAGCCAACCGTTTCTGCTGCTTATTTTTGCATGGACAAGATAATGGAATCACTTAGTAAAGTCAAGCAAAAAAAATTTGATGGCATGACATCAGGGTAGAGCAGGGAAATTTGATAGTTTAAGTACATGCTTGCTGATATGGCATGATAGCTGAGTTAGCATATGTGCATGTCAAGATAAACAGAATAGTGGCGATGATTCTCTCCCCACGTGTTATTGCGGTAGCTTTGTCAAAAAATGTGTTTGTAGCTGCTGAAAACAACTAAATCTTATGAAAATAAAGTATAAGCTTGAAAATATATAGAAGAAAGTGTCTAAAAATAAAACAAAAACTTTTGAATTATAGTTAAAAATATCATTTTGAACAAAAATGTGAAGGATGACTAACATGAATATATGATGTGGCAGCATTTACATGCATAGACTAATGCAAAAATGATTATAATTTATAAGTTAAATGCATGACCCGCTTATGTGGCAGATTTTGCATGGCTTAGTGGGAGAGAAGACATAATATATTGCTTAATGGGGAGGTGGATATTTTGCATGTTGAAAGAATTGGAACCAACTTCTTAAGAATGTGAATATTAAGTTAAATGCATGACTTGCTTACGTGACATATTGTGCATGGCCTATTGGGAGAGAAGAATTAAATGCATTTCTTAGGCTGGTCATAGCGGGGAGTAACTTAGACTAATGTCATGCATATGACACTAGTCTAAGTTACTACTTTCATAATGCAAAGTAACATAATACTAGTATCGTAGATGGCTTCATTTATTAGCTTGTAGACTCATCTTGTCTTGAAAAGCGCTATGTTACAGTAATATATTATGTTACCACCTCTCATTAATTACTTGTCATGTAAGCAGAATTTTATCGAAGTGCACTATGTTACTAGCTAAGTTACTCCAACTATGACTAGGCTTAGTGGGAAGTTGACGTGGACACTTTGCAGGTTGAGATAATTGGGACCAACTTCTTAGAGCATCTCCACCCACGCCGCCAGGAACGCCCCCAGGCCACTTTTTTAGCACCGGCAGCAAAAAATCCTCCCACTCACGCCCCCAAGTCCTCGTTTTTCGCCGGATTGAAGACAATACAACGCCGGCGACCGCAGCCCACACCCAGCCTACCGGGGGGCGCTTGGGACCGCCGGCACTCCCTTTCGCATGCCGAAACCCCACAGGTCAGCCTCTCTTCCCTCTCTCTCTCCCCGCTCGCCCACATGCAAAAGGAATCTCGCCCACTTTTCCTCGCTTCTCTCCCCGCTCGCCGCCCGCCTCCTCGCCGCACTGCCTCACGCCGCCCGCCTCCTCGCCGCTCCGGCCGCCAGAATCGCCTCGCCGAGCCCCAGGAAGTGGAGGAGGAGGATGAGCGGGGAGAAGCAGACGTGGCGGCCGGCCACGTGGAGCGCGTCGGAGCCGGTGTGCTTGGCTCCGTTGGCGAGGAGGAGCTCCGCGAGGTCGAGCAACGTGCTCCCGGACTCGTCCTCAGCGTGGGGCGTGGCGTGCCGGGCGCCCCCCTTCCTCCTCCTCCTCCCTCCTCTCCGTCCTCGTCGACGCCGGCCATGGAGGGCGCGCGCGGCAAGGCGCGGGCGGGCACGGGCACGGCCAGGCGCCCCCTTCCTCCTCCTCCCTCCTCTCCCTCCTCGTCGGCGCCGGCCATGGAGGGCGCGCGCGGCCAGGCGCCCCCCTTCCTCCTCCTTCCTCCTCCTCCCTCCTCTCCTCGCTCCTCGACCTCGCGGGCGGTGTGGCTGCTGCACATGCCGTGGCGGGGCTCGCGCTCGCGCGGCCGTGGCAGAGCTCGCGCTCGCGTGGAGGAGGGAGCTTGATGGAGGGATGGTGGTACGCGGCTGCGAGGCCCGTGCCAAGGAGCGTGCGGCGGACGATGGCGGGCGTCCTTGATGGTGCTGGAGACGGTGTCGAGCTGCAGTGCCGCCACACGTCCTCGGAATGCGTCTTGGGTGGGGGGACGGCTGGGAAATTTTGCCTCCCATAGCCAGAAATTCCGCCGGCGCGATCCCAAGCGGCGAAAAAAAGACCTCCTGAGGGCGCCAACGAGTGGAGATGCTCTTAAGAATGTAAGATGTGTTGTGCCCATCCCAAAGACGAGGCCTACATGCTGGCACGGCATGGCCCACTTATAATTTTTTTACGGGTTGCCCGCTTATAAATGGGCATCCGCGTGTCATGTCGTGCCAGGCCCTCTAACAAGTGTGTCGGGCCGTGTCCGAGCCGGCTGGTTGGCCACCTCTATGTACAAATGAGGGAACCACATGACTGGATAATTAAATGGAAAATGACTTGGGAACTTTATGCCGTTCCCCAAATAGACAAATTAGGGGAGTAAAGAGGGGGCGGGCGCGGGGGGGGGGGGGGGGGGGGGGGGGGGGGGGGGCAGTGGGTTGTTCTTTGTGCATGGTAAAGTTTTCTTGCAAAAACATCTCATGTCCTCCTGAAGACGTATAGAAGTATATACTCGATACTAGTTAGAAACTATTTTATTACTTGAGAAAGTGAAAGTAGATATAGGAACTGTGGTTTGTTAAAATCTATAAGGTGTATATAAGTGCAGAAACATTCTTGTTCTTTCTTTTTCTTTTTAGTGAAGACAAGTGGTACATGTGAAACTCTCACAAGCACTCACGTTCCATCACACGAAAAAAATTAAGAGATGGTAAAATAGAACTATCTATATCCTCCCACAACAATCTGAGCTCGTGAGCCGTTGCATTCAACACAAGTTATATTTAGGGCATTAAAACTGGAAATCATATAAGTTTTCTCATGCATCGATACTCCGAAGCCACTTGATTTCGATTCATGGTATTTATAATTGTTGGTTACTGAAAGAATATAAATGTACCCCGCAAAAAAAGAATATAAATGTGTGGATAAGAAAGATTTATTTTTTCTAATATTATGGATGCAAACTTTGTTGTGTAGCTTACAAACTAATGTAATTTTGAATAGAGTTTGATCGAAAAACACATCTAATGTATAATACAACAACAGATCAAGGATCTCTAGTAGTGTATCCCGCAAAAAAAAAGTATGTTACGGATTACTATATGTCAGTGTCCTATGAATTGAGATGTGAGATATGTTTAAACAATAAATTTGTCTTTCACATTAAGCTAGTAATCCATCTGGTCGCTTGAACTGTACTTCGTGTCACCATGTGGTACTCTGCCATACTCTGCGATTTTTGTGCTTGAATTACATCTCCGTCGTCACAACTGAAAATTTGGTCCTTGTGTGAATCACATGAAACCATTCAGGAGTACACGGGCACAATAGCATTGGACTGAGACGTGACTGAACCGTCTTTGGTGTTACTCGAGTGATGAAATCTACAGCACCATTGTGTACAGGATTGAACTATCTGTCATGTTGTCTCTGCTCGGAAAGTAACAAGAGTCACGACTTGTTCGGTTCTTGTTAGCTTCACCGTTTGTCTGTGGAATATGCCTCTGTATATGCCTTCAAATCGAATTTCCAATACATCCCATTCCCTGCTGGTTCATGCTATGTGACCGCCCATGCAATTCACCCTGCTTGTCATTGTTGCTCTCCTTCCACACTTTGACATTCTCCTCTAACACTCCCACGGACTATATGTGATCCCATTACATGTGGAATAAGCTAGTTATTTATAGGAGGCCTGCTAGTTACCAACGATATGTGTGGCTAGTAGATATATAATCATTGCTTCACCAAACATCACATGCCAACTTTTTTGGTCGCTTAATTCTACTATGAATGGTGTAGTGATAAACATTTGTAACACCACTGGCATATCTAAGTAGAAGCAACTCTAAGCGGAATGTTGCTACTAAACCATGAAAAAAGAGCCATTCCAAACTCAAGTTATTATATGGTTGTAGTGCTACCACTACTTTAGGTGCTACCATACTACCAATACACCACGACACCTCTAGAAAACTACAATTTTTGTATGCACATCTGAGGTACCAAGTGCACAACAAAGAGCATGCCACTGCCACCAAAGTCCATGCCAAAGACGCGACCTTTGTTTACGAGCAAGAATTTCAGGCACCCCAGGTGACGCACACCTTTATTAAAAAATGTATTTTATAGAAAATTTCAGAGTTGGGATCAATTCTTAAGGTGAGTTTGAGAGTGATGACATAGGCTCCTTCAAATACCCGACAACCATGGATGGACCCACCCCCGGGAATAGCAAAAATTAATGTCGATGGAGCAATGAAGGTGTGGGAAGGAATAAATCACGATGGCATTAATCTGCTGAGATGAGCCGGGGCATTATCTGGGATGATCTTCGATCAACTTGCGTGGAGTGTGTGATGTTCCATCCCTCGAGGCATTGGCCTTGGAAGATGACATGATAGATGCTTACAAAAATCCTAATTTCCTCAGATTGCAAGTCAGTGGTGAATGACGTTTGTTGTAACACTGGTGGAAAACATGGTGCTATTATCAAGGAAATCGAGGAGCACGTGAGAGATTTTAATGCTTGTAATTTTATTTTTGAGAGTGGAAGTAGAAATTTTGAAGCAGACATTTTACCTAAAAACTTTATCTTTGGCGTTGGGTAGGCATGGTTGGCTACTGCAGAAGCATGACATTGTATCAGTTCCGATGGACCTTCGTAATCAATAAAGGAACGCCTATTCCCCTCACACACACACACACACACACACACACACACACACACACACACACACACACACACACACACACACACACACCATGGAAGTAATATGGTACTCTTGCCGGAAAGCCATTTACGAGCATAAATTTCAAGTGCACCAGGTGACGCACACCTTTATTCAAAATTTTATTTCAGAGTTGGGATCAATTCCTAAGGTGAGTCCGAGAGTGGTGACACAGGGTCCTTCAAACAGCCGACAACTTTGGATCAGCCCACCCCCGCGAATAGAAAATTTTGATGTCGATAGAGCACTGAAGGTGCGGGAAGGAATAGGCGTGGGGGCAGTAATCTGCCGAGATGAACAGGGGCATTATCTGGGATCATCTTCGATCACCCTGCGTGGACTATGTGATGTTCCATCCCTCGAGGCATTGGCCTGTAGGGAGGCGTTGGCTTTGGCAGATGACCTGATGCTTGCAAGAAGATCCTAATTTCCTCATATTGCAAGTACCTAATTTCCTGGGATTGCAGGTCAGTGGTGAATGCCATTTGTTGTGACACGGGCAGAAAACATGTTGCTATCATCAAGTAAATCAAGGAGCGCACGGGAGATTTTGAAGCTTGTAATTTTATTTTTGAGAGTAGAAGTAGAAAATTTGAAGCAGATATTTTAGCTGAATTTTCGTTATGTTTGGTGTTGGGTAGGCATGTTTGGTTGCTGCAGGCACATGACATTGTATCGGTTCCTATGGACCTTCGTAATCAACAAAGCAAAGCCTATTCTCTCTCTCTCTCTCTCTCTCTCTCTCTCTCTCTCTCTCTCTCTCTCTCTCTCTCGCACACACACACACGCGCGCAAAAGAAATATAGGTCGCAAATCGTTTCGTGTGCTAGACGCCCCCTGCTATGATCAACGCGACGCCTTATGCCTGTCGCCGCACAGACGATCAGTGATGAGGCAAGTAACTGACATGGTTAGTTGGTCCCAACATTAGATTAGTTTATGCCTTTAAAACTAAATACGTAGAATTGTAGAATCTAGAAATATCAACAATTAACTTGCAAGAGATCTTTAGAACGGCAGCTCGTAAGTTTTTGAAGGAATTAGGAGCCAAAATTATTGAGGATTTTGATCTCTGTATTGTGAAGCTCATTTTAAATTAATAATTGTGTAAATTTTATTCGTAGAGCTCAACAATGAAAATATTCTAACTATATAGAGTTTAATATGCGGCGTCCCATCTAAGAATTTGATGTTTCTAGTTCTTTTCCCCCTTGTTATTTCCAATTCCTAGCTCCTTCCGTGGACAAGGATATGTGGTTTGAGTTACACCATTGGAGCCATGAGGGTGTTGAAATGGACCTTGGTGTATTCGTGGCCCCATACCTATGGAGGCAAAATAGTAGTACATATGAACTAAATTATAAGACAGGAAGTAGGCTGAGAGCTATGAAAAAAACGTGGCAGTGCACATGGAGATCGATGTTTTCTTTTGCGGGGTGAAAGAGCTTTATTCCATTGTCACAGGGTTACAATCTCGAGCCAGCTCCTCCTCACAACACGGAGGACTCGAATTCAACCATACCACAGTACACCACTCGGTAGGGCTATAGTGTGCCAAAAGATGTGCTACCCTGTTTTGTACTCTACTAATTTTTATAGGAACAAAAACCCTATCAACCAAAATTGCTTTGATCTCTGCATCTAAATGACCATATGCAGACTTAGAAAGAGTGTCGCCCGAGAGGATAGCCAACGAGTTTATAGAATCCGATTGAACGATCACCGGTTTGTCAGAATGTTGACTGGCCAGTGCCAGTCCTTGCATAAGAGCATGGATCTCCGACTCCAGTGCATCATTACAATTGAATATATACCTGTACGCCACAAAAATCACAGCTCCATAGTCGTTCCGCAAAACCATCCTAGCCGATGCACGTCCATCCTGTTCAGAGTACGAACCATCTACTGAAAGAGCAACCCAACCTTTAGGTGAGTGAGGCCACGGCTCGTGAATTTGTAAACACTGTATGTTCTCTGTACGATGTATGTCGCCTAGTGGCATCTTTCCTTTGATGATCTCATCCACACTATACATCCTGACCAAAGTGATGGTCAACAGTCACATCCACGGGGGTCTCACTCTTGCCATGTGCAAAATCATTAAGTAACTGCCATATGCGCCAAGTAGTCATAATCACCATATCCCTTGTTTGAGCTGAACACTTTGAAAGAAGCTGTAGTAGCCAATCTTGACCAGAATCAATAAGTGCAGACTCATGAGGGAACGACCAGATTTTGCGCAGGCCGTCCCATACTTCCCTTGCATGAGGGCATGTAATAAGTGCATGAAAGCTGCTTTCACTCTCTGTTCCACACATTGGGCAGGTACTCCGAGTTGGAATGTGACGACGTACTTTGCCCAAATTTGTAGCCACAAGGCGCCAGTTGATGTCTTCCATGCCATGATGCGCATCTTAAGTGGTACATGCGACTTCCAAATCAAACTCCAGATCGACCGGTCACCTTTCGGCCTAGTACTACTAGCACCTCCCGCATGAGCCAGTTCATGAGCTTCCACAGCTAGCTTATAGGCGGATTTGACAGTAAAGATACCATGCAACTCGGGATACCGGCCAATGAAATATTGCCTTCTTCTTGGGGAAGTACGAATTTTAAGAATTCCAGCAACATCCATTGGCCAAAAATGCTCCTCAAGTCGGTTCAACACCCAAGCTCCGTTAATATCCAAAAAATCAGAGACACGGTTGTATCGACAATTTCTTTTGGGAGTAATAGGGCGAAAATCATACCGTTGAGGGATCCAAGGGTCTCTCCAAGTTCTTACCGAAACACCATCTCCAATTCTCCAAATTATACCTTTCTTTGGCAACTCCAGTCCATGTGCTATACCCTTCCAGATGGCCGAAGATCTTCCGGTAAACACTGTATCAATAATATTGCCATCGGGGAAATATCTTGCTTTTAATAATCGAGCACACAAACTGTCAGGAGACTCAATTAGCCTCCATGCTTGTTTTGCAAGAAGTGCTTGGTTGAAAGCTAGCATGTCCCGGAAACCCATACCTCCCTTATTTTTCGGCAACCTCATCTTGTCCCAGCTCAACCAAGCCATCTTCCTCCTATCCTTCTCCACTCCCCACCGGTACTGCCTCATTAACTTAGTGAGATCATCATAGACCGAATCAGGCAAACGAAAGACACTCATAATATAAGCAGGAATAGCCTGGGTTATTGACTTGATTGAGATCTCTTTGTTACCAAATAGACATAAACTGCTCACTCCAATCCACAAGTCGCTTCTTCAACCTTTCCTGTGTAGTTTCAAACCTTCCCTTGTGCATTCTCCCCTCTGGTACTGGCAACCCCAAGTATTTGGCCTCAAAAACTTTACTAGAAATATCCAAGATCAGTTTCACTTGCACAGATACCACCTCACTACAGGTACTAGAAAAAAGGATGGAACACTTCGAAGGGTTTATAAGTTGACCCGTAGCTCGTGCATAACTACTCAACAAACCTTTTACAATTGTTGCCTGCTGCTCTGAGGCTTGGAAGAACAATAATGAATCATCCGCAAATAGCAAGTGAGAGATTGTCGGTGCCCGGCGACATATCTTAACTCCTTCCAGGCCCTCCTCCGAAATAGCTTTGTTCACCAACCTAGAAAGTGCGTCAGCAACAAAGAGAAATAAAAACGGAGACAATGGATCACCTTGTCTGGGTCCATGAGAAGGGGTAAAAGACTCCAGTAATTTTCCATTAAGCTTCATGGAATATTTAACCGAGGACACACATGCCATAATCCACGAGATCCACTTCTGTGAGAAACCCCATTTACCTAGGGCCTTCTCCAAGAACAGCCAGTCCACCCGGTCATAGGCCTTAGAAAGGTCCAGTTTGTAAGCGCAACAAGCCGGTACAGAGGCTCCAACATACTGAATATAATCCAAGCATTCAAAAGCCATAATAGAGTTATCTGTGATGAGCCTCCCTTGAATAAACGCACTCTGGTTTTCGGTTATAAGATCAGATAAAATAGGGCATAACCTATTAACCATACATTTGGAGACAATTTTATAAATCACATTGCATAAACTTATTGGTCTAAAATCCTTCTGTTCCTTAGGGAACTGTACTTTAGGAATCAAGACAATTGCAGTGTCATTGACACCCTCAGGCATGATACCAGTAGTGAAAAACTCCAGTACACCTGCTATAATTGATTTCTTCAACACTCCCCAATTGCTTTGATAAAAACGAGTAGGAAATCCATCTGTCCCTAGGGCTTTTATTGGCCCAATCTGAAAGAGTGCATCTGATATCTCCTTCTCAGAAAAAGAAGCACATAAACTATCATTCATTTGAGCAGTAACTTTTTCTTCTATGCACCCGAAAACATCATCCGGAGATAGAATCGGGTCCTTAGTGTATACCTCCTGGAAGTAGGACCTCGTCATCAACTCCATCTCCGAGGATGAGATGCACCAGGTACCATCAAGTTTACGAAGATGCTGAATGTAATTGCGCCTTGCTCGCCACATAGCCCTACGGTGCAGATATTCAGTATTCCTCTCACCTTCCTTTAACCAAGTAATTCTAGAACGCTGCAACCATAACATTTCTTCTCTGTAGAGAAGTTCATCTAGCTCATTCATTTTCTCCTTAATTAATGCCCTGTCAGCAACACCCTGTTGCAAATCTGCTAGTTGGGTTCGCAGATTTTCAATGTCTCGAAGAACATGTCCAAAGGTTTTGTTGCTCCACTCCTTCAAATTCCTCATTAGATCCTTTAGTGAGTGCGCCACTGAACCCAAGTTCCCGTGCGGCCTTTGTTTGTCCCATGAATTGGCGATCACCCCCGGAAGGGAGGGATCCCTTTCCCACATAATTTCGTATCTTGATGCACCCCTCCTTTTCCGATCAATATCCATGGGAACCATCTCCAGAACGACTGGACAGTAGTCCGAGCATGACGATGCCAAGTGAACCACCCTGGAAGCGGGGAAAAGGTCTCTCCAATGTTCATCAGCGCACACGCAGTCTAACCGGACCCGAACATTATTATTTCCATACTGGCCATTGTCGTATGTGAAAGGAACACCCGAGAAACCCAGGTCTTCCAACTCACACAATATTAAGCAGTCTCGAAATGCAGCCATTTGAGATTCAGATCGCAACGTTCTGGACATATGCTCATGTTGCCACAAGTCTTCGTTGAAATCACCACACACATAAGCCATGGTTCCTGCAAGACCCCTCTCAAGTGTGTCAGATGATCCCACATACTGTGCCTATTCTCCACCCTTGGTTCGCCATACACAAAAGTCATACGCCACCTCTTATCAGAACTTTTGTCCTCCACCATAACATCAATATATCTTTGACATGCATCCAGAACAGTGACCAACAAAGCTTCATCCTAGTAAAGTGCAATACCACCACTCAGTCCTGAACTACACACTCCATAGAAACCCTTCAGCCCAAATCTCCATCTTAACTTCTCCATCTTCACACTAGCTTGCCTAGTTTCACACAGAAAGACAAGCTTGGGGATGTTGGTTTTAGCGAAGGCCAACACCTCACGAACTGTCCGGCGGTTCCCCGCCCCCCGGCAGTTCCAAATCAGGGCATTCATTGTTCCCGGCACGCCTCCTCGCGAGAGCCCGCCGAATTATTGGTATCGTCGAGAAAATTCACACTAGTTTTTGCTCTTTTACTTTCCGAGCTGGACGTAGGAGATGGCACAAGATCATCCTCACCATTACCTGCTGTTATTGCTAGCACTGGAACACTCTGATTCCTTTGATCAGTCCCATTCTCGCCTTCCAAAAGCAGACGCTTCCTTACACCTTTGTCCTCATCCATACTCACCTTATTTAAGTCAATAGCATCCTGATCAACTAGCCCGTTAACAGCATGGAGATTCTTAATTGGGGTAGTCCTAGTATCATGTAGTTCCTCACTGCCATTAGCAGCAGATGTAGCCGCAGCAGTACTTCCAGTCCCACGATTCTCAGCCCTGTACATATTAGGTGGATCCGCATATAACTAGTCACCAAATTTCAGATCCTTTGCAGTGTATACACCTGAGCCACACTCCTTAAACTCATGACCAATTCTCCCACAAAACTTACAAAAGCGAGCAAGTTTCTCACAATGTCCTTGCTACAATATCCTTCCGGCAGTTTATGAATCTGTAGCCATATCGGCATATGAACCAGCTGCATGTCCTCAACTCGACTGAAACCATCGTAAGGATGCAGCAGCACCGCCCAAAATCTGAACAACCACGGTCCTTGGTACATAATTCGTTCCCAGTCGCCTAGACAAGATGCCTGCACGACGAACAGGTTGGCCCCCTTGGGCTTGAATTTCACTGGTTGCGTCGGGTTCCACGCTGCCATCATGTCTTTGAAGAACGCCGCTTGGCTGAAGGTCTTGTCGGTATGGACACGAGCAAGAGCCATCCACCTAACGCGTTCATTGATCTCTGGGATCTCCTCGTCAATTACCAGATCATTGAAAACTTCGTTTTCAAGGTCAAGTTGCCCAAAAAATTCATCCAGATCACCTACTCGATCTGCCCGCGACCCGCCACTCGTTGCCGGGCATGCATCCGAGGGAGAGGCCATCACCGTTCCCGTCAAGGGAAACCCACTCACGATCTCTGATGGATTGGTGGAACTCAGGGCGATTTGGAATGTTGTCTGCAAGCATAGGATCAAAATACATTGCAAGACAAAAAACTCTACGTACACAATAAACCAAAAATTATTAAGCATAGAAAACACTATATTGGAGGATAAGAAAAATATGTATACAACACACCATATCCATTTAGCATTGAGCCCGCTACAATACAAAATAAAAAAAATATAGTTACGCAATAAATCATCTACATATTAATAAGATTCCAATCAATTCATTTGACATGGATGGTCAATTTTTGGATGAAAAAATTGCAGACTCGCATGTCAGTAGCATGATTAGTTTTCATGTCATTAGTGTTTGTTTGAGAACGAAACTACAACATATATAACTCTTTTGATTAAAGTTCAATCCATATATCCGTTCGAGTGACGTCCAAATTGTACTCGTAAATTGATGGCATATTTATAACATCATCCTGTGTCACATTATTGCACTGCTTTATTTTATTAATAACTACTTACATGCTTTCTATTTGACTAATTATTGATATATTGATGGACACTCGGCCGTACAATTTGATACTCATGACTGATGTTCAAGTTTTTCTAACCACAGGCTAAAAACTTGCTATCACGTGTATAGCTAATTGTCCGCATGTATGCTCGGCTGAATATGTTTTCCTAAGACTGCGAGAAATATGTGTTCACAGAATCCGCGGGCATGGACTAGGCTCCTATGGTGAATGCTTTTGAATTTCCGTGGCTTTAGTCTCCAGCGAGCCACGCACAGATCGCAACGCTCCTACATTTGTCGTGCGATGCTATCCTACTGCCCAACTTTTGTCTCGAAGAGCCCCATTATCTTTCCACTCCATGTTTGAAATTATTGCCAGTTGCAGCTAGGCCTTCAGCAGTAGTTAGTTTCCACTTATGCTACGAGCCTACGACAATGGTTCTTCTCAATTTTTGATATCTTCTCTATGAATTAGTTCGTAAGTAATAAGAATACTATGATAGAAGGATGTACGTAGTAGAAGATAATGTGCATATTTTAGCTACTTACAACTGTTGTTTTGATTCGCAGCCCATCAGGATTCAAATCCTGGTGCTCGCATTCATCCTGGATTTATTTCAGGACTTCTGGTGATGCGCATTCAGTGGAAGGAGGCGTTCTCGTCGACTAGGAGGTGCGTAGGTGTGTGTGTGCGCACGTTCATAGGGGTGAGTGCATGCGCGTGTATATGAGCACTTGCGTTTGTACTGTGTTAAAAATAACTTTTGCTTTGACTAATGTTGTCTATTTTACTATGAAACATTGTTTTCAGGTAATGAATAGAAGAAGAAAATTTGTCATTGTACATGGTTGTCTGTAATGCCAAATTTCATTTGCTAAAGACTACCAAACACACCATATTCCATACATTGTTTTGCTTGAAAAATGTAATGCTATGCTGAAGTGGTGCATCATGGTTAGTTTTGTTCTAGATTCGTGTCATTGCTAAAACTTGGACCTTGTAGATATAACTCAGAGAATAATATTTGTGATTACATGGGCACAGCGCCTTAGAAGTGAAAAAAGCTACCGCTGGAAGATACTTTGGCTGGATTGCAACGACTTGGCATCATACTACTAATGTGTTTCCCCAAAATGTACATAGAGCCACAGTTTGTACAGCGCATCCTAGATTCACTCTTCGTTGATAAACTAGTATTATGTGTTCTAACTCAAATTTCCAATGCATCACATTCCTATGTTAGATCGTGCTATGCGACCATGAGTTCCATTCACGCATCACTTCAGTGGTACTCTCCTCCCCCACACTTTATCATCATCCTCCAACCCCAAACCATACTAAATTTGATCCTGATATATAGACAATAAGCTAGTTATTTACAGGAGGTCGGCTAGTGGCCAATGTTGTGTGTGTGCAAGACATCATCATTGCTTCACCAAACATCACACACCAACTATTGTGATCATTTAATACTACTACATGTGGTGTAGTTGTCCGCATTTTTAGCACATATGCCTAGGCTAAGAGGAATGTTGCTAGAAGAGAAAGACAATGTAGTCCTTTCAAACTTAACAAATCATATGTAGTGATGGATTCTTTATCGAAAAATATAGCGATGGATTATGGCTTGGTGAAGCATGTGTATTATGTCGTAAGAGCCGCGTGTACCGTAATCAAGAGATATTTGGTAAACTTAAACATGTGAGGTAATAGTTACCATGACATTTGAACAGTGCCCTCAATCATACTTTTATGAGTTAAAGACTACTAAATTAATTACTGAAAAACTTATTTGTATTAGATTTCCCGAATTAACTAATGTAAACATTTGTTTTATATGCATTATTACACTTCATATTCTTATAGGCTAGTGAACACTTGAAATACCATGATTGTCATCAGTTTCATGATGAGTGCACCAATAGATGCCGAGGTCGGAGGTTATATTCTTTTTCAGAAAATTGCATCTCAATGCATTGCATCTAGTTTATAATTCTTGTTGTACATGATGCATTAATTTTGACACTGAATATGTAGTTCACATAAAGAATCAAGCATGGTATAAAAAATTAGTCCCATAATAACAACTCCGCAATCTTGCACTAAGAGAAGCATTGTTACACGCCACTGGATTTAGGTTAGCAAGGTATTCTATTGTCATTTCCTCCCAAGGAACTGTCATATTGTATAATCAATTCCAATGTGCCAAGTGCATAACAAAGAGCATGCACTTGAGTCCATGCCGAGGACCTCACCTTCGAGGGCCACAATCAAGCTGATTGTTGCACCACAAGTACTAGGCATTAATCATGAGTGACTGCAAACACTCAAAAATAAATGTGGGATTAGTCGTTGACAAGGAGATGGCTGTAGAAGCCCATGAGAGCACTAAAGTAGACATTTGTGTATTGTGAAGGTCAAATAGGAACACCTACAAATACATCAACCATGAGACATGATATATGGATGGAGAAGATGAGATATTGACCTTAAGAAACGGACATGAACCAAATCGCTGCCTGGTGGACTATCAAGTCATTAATAACAAGAGAAAGATTAACTAGGGGGTTTTGATCATGACAATAGAGGTGTGATTTTTGGCTGCCTTGATTATTGAGATGACAAGGCTGTTTTGTCGACATAGGGGCTATGGCGAGGAGAGCGCACAATTACATCAGGTTGGAGTAGGACACACTGGGACAGTGTTAAGATAGTAGATTTTGATGGATATGAGGCAAATGCATCACGCCAAGAGCGGGATGGTTGCTACTTCTTGAGCTTGCGTTGGTTTTTCCCTTGAAGAGAAAAGGGTGATGCAGCAAAGTAGAGATAAATATTTCCCTCAGTTTGAGAACCAAGGTATCAATCCAGTAGGGGACAACGCACAAATCACCAATATCTGCACAAACAATCAAACAACTTGCACCCAACGCGATAAAAGGGATTGTCAATCCCTTCACGGTTACTTGCAAAAGTGAGATCTGATAGAGATAGATAAACGTTAAAGTAAATATTTTTGGTGTTTTTGGTTTATATATCGGAAAGTAAAAGATTGCAAAATTAGTAGATCGGAAACTAATATTGTAGATCGGAAACATGTAAGATGGAAGGTCGAAACTTAGATGATGGAAAATAGACCCGGGGCCATAGGTTTCACTAGAGGCTTCTCTCAAGATAGCAAATAATAAGGTGGGTGAAGAAATTACAGCCGAGCAATTGATAGAAAAGCGGAAAGTTATGACGATTTCTAAGGCACTGATCATGAATATAAGCATCGCGTCTGTGTCAAGTAGACCGAAACGATTATGCATCTACTACTATTACTCCACACATCGACCGCTATCCAGGATGCATCTAGAGTATTAAGTTCATAAAGAACGGAGTAACGCATTAAGTAAGATGACATGATGTAGAGGAATTAACTCAAGCAATATGATGAAAAACCCATCTTTTTATCCTCGATGGCAACAATACAATACGTGCCTTGCTGCCCCTACTATCACTAGGAAAGGACACCGCAAGATTGAACCCAAAGCTAAGCACTTCTCCCATTGCAAGAAAAACCAATCTAGTTGTCCAAACCAAACCGATAGTTCGAAGAGAATTACAAAGATATCAAATCATGCATAAAAGAATTCAGAGAAGACTCAAATAATATTCATAGATAAGCTGATCATAAATCCACAATTCATCGGATCTCGTCAAACACACCGCAAAAAGGTATTACATCGAATAGATCTCCAAGAACATCGAGGAGAACATGGTAATGAGAATCAAAGAGAGAGAACAAGCCATCTAGGTACTATCTATGGACCCATAGGTCTGTGGTAAACTACCCACGTTTCATCGGAAGGGCAATAGAGTTGATGTAGAAACCCTCCGTGATCGAATCCCCCTCTGGCAGGGTGCCGGAAAGGTCCCTAGATGGGATCTCGCGGGTATGGAAGGTTGCGGCGGTGGAAACGTGTTTTCGTGGATGTCTCTGGTGGTTTGGAGATATTTGGGAATATATAGGCGAAAGAATTAGGTCAGGAGGGTCACAGGGAGCCCACAAGGGTGGGGGCGCGCCCTCCGTCCTTGTGGCCGCCTCGTGGCTCCTCCGACTTCATCTCCAAGTCTCCTGGTTGTCTTCTGGTCCAAGAAAAATCATCGTGAAGGTTTCATTCCGTTTGGACTCCATTTGGTATTCATTTTCTGCGAAACTGAAAACAAGGAAAAAACGGGAACTGGCACTGGGCTCTAGGTTAATAGTTAGTCACAAAAATAATATAAAATAGAATATTGATGCATATAAAACATCCAAAACAGATAATATAATAGCATGGAACAATCAAAAAATATAGATACATTGGAGACGTATCAATGGTATAGTGAAGGCAAGTAGGTGAGAAAAGGAGCCTAACAGAGCAATAGGGAAATGAAGTAGAACTTCTAGCGGGTTTGCTCAGACATGACGAAGATACAAAAAAAATGATACTTGGCTAATGATTCCATTTCATCTATTTTAAATCAAAAAGCATTTTACTACTTTTAATAGCTAGGACTTCATCAAATGCTTTGAAAATAAGAAATGAACTATAAAAGTGGCAAACGTTTTCCATGACCCTTATTATGAAGGAACTTAAACCCCACAAAAACTGAGAAAAAATCATACCCCAAAATACTAAGATCATACGACTACCAAAAAACGAGAAGCAGTGGTGGGCTCCCAAAAGCACCCGCCACTGGTAATGCACTCCACTAGTAGGCACTAGGGGTTGTCCGCCAATGCTAAATTTGTTTCTCGTGGCAGGCCGGTTGTTACGCCAATTAGTGGTGGGTCGGGCTGGCATACCCCCTCCTGCACAGGTGCTCAATTTCCCCCAGAATTTCCCAATCAATCCCCTTTCTTCCCTCTCCCCCAATCAATAGTGCACGACATCCTCCAGCATCGTCTCTTCCTTTGCTAGAGCTGTCGTGGTTGCCTTCACGGGAGGACATCTTGTTGTTCTCCCATAGCCAGAGTCGCCATTTCGTTGCCTCTGTGCCCGTCATTGGAGGCCATCCATGTCATCATGCATGTCGTCGAAGTAGCCGTCACTCTCGCAGTCGCCGTCAAAGACGTCGTCACCCTTTCACTTGGTACACGCGCTCTATTCAACTCTCCCCTCCCCTCCCTTCCTCTCCCCTCCCCTTATCTATTGTAGCTCACAACAATGTCACATATTTGTTGTAGATCATAGCAATGTTGAATCCTATGACAATGGAATGGAAAGCACATAAATGCGTGACAGGTGTGTTTGGTTGTGCCTTGCACAAACACACAAATTTTCTAATCTTTTAAATCTGACAAGATTCACATGAAGAAAAAAATCCACAAAATCGTTTGAACAAAAGAGTACATCTTAAGTTAAAAGAGTGAAAGATTTTAAAATAAAAGTAGGATTAGGATGGCATGTGAAATCCATGTGTCACAAGAAGAAATAATGATTTGAGGTGGAGCAGTTGGGTATCCATGTGCCTTCTTACTCTGTCATAGTGGGATACATGTGTTTGGTGGTTGTTGTGTCTTTAGAATTTGCATGGATTCAAAATGAGTATCAACTTTCCATTTCATCAAAATTTTGGCACTCAATAGGTGAACATTTTAGCACAAGTCATGCTGATTTTTTCCGTCATTTTAGAATTTATTATTTTTATTTTTCAATGTGGACACATCAAATGGTATGCCCCAACTATTTCGACACTAGGGGCTTGTGCGCCAATTATGTTGGATTGGAGACCAATTTCTTCTACTTTGCGGTTCTAGAGGGCTCCAAATTAATGACATATATATGTTATGCGAGTTATTACACATAATTCATTCATTTGCATGTCTTGAGGATTTTCTTAATAAATGTAAATTTTGTTCTTTTTTTTTGCTTATGTGCATCCTCTGTTTTGCAAGACCCGACCTCCTAAGGAAACTTAAGATCGCCATAGATCAGGAGACTAACACTTTGCCTACCTCGAGACGAAGGAGGGTTTCTCTTTCAAGACTATGATCCATAACGAAAAATATCGAACCTATTTTGATTGTTATAGTTGGAGGGCATTTTCCAAAGCTTACAATTTGAGGAAGGGATGGCTATCCACTTTGATTTTAGAAAATACTAGAAGAACGCCCCTGCGTTGCAACGGGGCCACATTAGGGTTACGAGTTCAATATTAATCATGTTAATAATACATTTAATATTCTCATACATATCAAGTGACACTGGCGACCTTTTTTGTCAATTTAGCAACGGGCTCAGTTGCAACGAGCTCTTTATACATATCAGACAACTCGCTACTACTTAAACTACAACTATGGCTACCAATATTTTTTTGTCAATTTAGCTCAGCAATAGTGCCTGGCTTAATAGACTGCTTTGCATTCACCCCCTCAGAAGACAGAGAGAACCAACTCAACATGTAAGATTAACAGAAATTTCATTTGTATGACATGAACATATAGCAGGAGCACCAACACATAGATCAGCAGAGAGCAGAGCACAGCATGCACACACTCGGGCCATCTATATCATACACACACAGCAACGCACACACGCGTCACGCTGGCATACACATACAGAAAAGCAGGCACACACGCATCATGCGCATTGGCCGGTGCGATGCACGCAGAGCAAGTACGTACGCACGGAGAGCAAGCTAGCAAGCACGCACGCGTCCAACCCCGCCGCTGCATGCGCTGGCAGAAGGTGAGGTAGCAAGGGAGACTGCACATTGAAGCTGTCCATGCAAGGCTGGAGGTGCTGGGCAGGCGACGGCGGTGTCGGGATGGCGCTTGATTCGTTCCCGGTAGCGTGGAGCTTGGGGCGGCAATGCGGCGATAGCTAGTGCTCGGGGATGGAGGTTTGGGGCGGGGGCAGTCGACCCGATGGCTGGCGAAGTTAACAGGCTCGGGTGGCTGGAAATTTGGCGGATGGCGGCGGCACAGCGCGAGGATGGGACAGGCGGAAAACCTAGCGGGCGTTCAACTACCAATACCCACGCCTTTTTTAGGAGAATTGCTTGTGAAAATAACGTGCGACGACGACTTAGCGAGCGGATCCCCTTAAAAAAGACATAGCGAGCAGATTTCCTTAAAACTGGTAGGAATGGATACGATTGATGACGTTGATAAATAGTGGTGAATGTTGGCCTAATTTACTATCATCATGCATGGAAACGAATCATCAAGAAAAAGAATACTTCCTATTACTACACTCATAGGAAGCTTCCTAATCTCTGCTACCAAATAGTTTCTGCCCAAACAAGGAAGGAAAGTTATGGACGTGATTCGGAAGGAAACAAACGTTATGAAGATTAATTAATTTAGATTTGATCTTTAGAGATTGATTGTGATTGATTCTTTTACATAAAGACATTACTAAATAATTTGCGTCAGTATGGAAAGTTCTGATCCGTTCAGTTTTTTTCGTTGTGTGAGAGGGTGAAGTGAAAATAAACCGATGAAGTGGGGGAGGCGACGAAAAAAATCTACGACGGTTAACATACGAAAAAACCCGGACGAAAGTGGTGGGACGAAAAAAACCTGGAAGCGAGACTACCAACTGCTCCATTAGGAGTAGAGATTATGACTCTGATCCTGACATCTTGGTGGATTTGTACAACATTCCAATCCTTTATGAGTGTTTGTTTCTTAAACCTACTTGGTAATTATCCTTTATATTAGTCAAAATAAGTTGCTATTTATAAATAATTGATCTTACTTACATATGTTTTTGAAGCTTACTTCCTAGTGCCAAGAATAACTCGGAAGATAGTAGACAACACTTATTATATTGTTGGCACCGCACTTTCTTGGGAGGAGAAGAGGCACCTCATCAAATTTGTTGATGGTATTGAGTGACTTACGGGCACTTACAATGCAGGAAGAAATGACGCACCATACGTTCCAATAGTGCACGCCTTGAACAAGACCAACATTCATAATAAGTACAAGGTAATATTTGTATTAAGTTTCATATTTTCCACATACTCTTTGTAAATTAATTACTCCCTCCGATCCATATTAATTGGCTTGTACTAATTAAAGTTGTGACAATTAATATGGATTAGAGGAAGTACAATGCTTACTATACAGGGTCGTCTACAGGATTTCGGGGCTCCGGTGCGAAAAGGAAAATATGCCCTAACATTTGGAAAAAAAACATAGTATAACTCAAGCATAATTATATATTTATATAATTTAACTTTATTTTATCTCTACTCCTAATGGACGAGTTGGTGAATCGTCTCCGCGGTTTATTTTTGCTGGGTTTTTTTCGTCTCTCCTCCCACCACCCCCTCCCACCCTGGTCCGCGGTTTATTTTCGCTGGTTTTTTATCGTCTCTCCTCCTACCACCCCCTCCCACCCTGATCCATCGGTTTATTTTTCTCTCCGCTCTTTATTACAACCAGAACTTTCCTAACGTATAACAAATCATGGATCTAACTTCCTTAAATTATGCAAATCATCGATTCCTTTTATTGGTTCAATTTGTCTTAGGAAACAAATAATACATTTTAATCTAACTTCCTTAAATTATGCAAACCAATCGATTCCTTTTATTGGTTCAATTTGTCTTAGGAAACAAATAACAGATTTTCAGGAAAAAAATAATACATTTTAATCTAACTTCCTTAAATTATGCAAATCAATCGATTCCTTTTATTGGTTCAATTTATCTTAGGAAACAAATAACAGATTTTCAGGAAACAAATAATACATTTTAATCTAACTTTCCTAATTTATCTAAATCAATCGATTTCTCTTATTAGTGAAATTTGTTTTAGGAAACAAATAACAGACACGTTACAATTTCCTCCCAATAAATAGTTTCTTAACATTTGCAGACTTTCCTAATCAGACACGTCACAAACGGGCAGGTACTGGTATCACGTTACCAAACAATAAAACCCCATTTGCATAGAAATCAGTTCAAAAATCCTAATTTTCCTAAATTTTTACCTTTCCTTGATAACAATCCCTCCGCCATATTTTTCCACGGCGGTGTCGAGGGCATGGCGCAGCAGCGTACCAGCGCTAGAGCAGCGCATAGCAGCAGGAAGCAACACATAACAGGCGAGGCGAGCGGCCGACGGTGGAGGGCAGAGATGCGGTCGGCGTGGCGGAGGGGGCGGCCGACAGAAGATGGCCACGACTGGAGGCGGCGCGAGGCAGGGGCGCGACAGCGGGGCGAGCGAAGGGATAGGCGGCAGCAGATGGGGCGAGCGCAGCTAGCGAGAGTGTGGCGCGCGGCCAGGGTGTGTGTCGCACGGGGCACAGTGGTGCAGTGGCTGCGGCGAGCGCGACGGCAGCGGCGGGCGCGACCGACGCGGTGTAGCACGGGCGTGGGCATGGAGAGGGAGTGGCCCCGCGAGCACGGAAGAAGAGCGGTAGGCTCGGGTATGGGTGTGCATAGGAGCGGGCATATGCCACGGGGTCAATCCGAGGAGCTCGGTGGCTACCCCTGCAATGGCCATGGCGGACGGCGGTTCTCGGCCATGGCGAAATACCTAACGAGAGCAAACGAGAGGGGAAATAGGGGGAAGGCAAGAGGAGATCATGGCGGTGTCAATGGCGCCCTAGGGGAAGACATGGGAGCTCGGGGCGGCGCGGATCGAACGGCAATGTCACGGTGGCCCAAGGTTGAGGAAGACGGCAGCGACATCGATGCGGGGGTGCTGGACTTGATCTCGTTGGCGCAGACGATGTAGCGAAGGCGTTCGGAGCTCCTCGACAAGCTCCTAGCCCGCAGGGAGGGCAGTGGCCATGTGGACGGGGTCGGTCATGGTGGCCGTGGCGTCTGACTTCGTCCAGATCGATGAGATCGAGCGAGCGAGGAGAAGTGGATTTGGGAGGGGGTGTTGAGGAGGAGTGAGGCCATGGGGGCAGGGAAGGAAGGGTGTCACCCTTATCCATTCCCCTTCGATGCCAGCGAGGTGGTCGGGAAGGAGCCCGGCTCTGTAGCGACGCGGCTCGGGGAACAGGAGAAGACGGCTGCGCGGGGACTGGACCGCTGAGCCGGTTCGGTGGGGCCCGGGAGCAGGGCGAATCCTCTTTTACATCGTCCTTTTGGTTTTCCAATGTATTCTAATCTGTTTCTCCTTTTTAACACCGTTTTTTATTTATTCTTATCAACTAAATGATCTCTACTCCTAATGTCGCAGTTGGTAGTCTCCGTTCCGGGTTTATTTTCGTCTCACCTCCTGAGCGAGGGAGAGGGGGAGAGAGAGTGAGGAAGAGGGAGGGAGAGGGTGTGTGTGAGAGAGAATTTGATGGTAAAAAAGGTCGTCAATGTCACTTAATATGTATGAGAATATTAAATGTAATATTAACATAATTGATATTGAATTTTTAAAGTTAATGTAGCCCCGTTGCAACGCATGGGCGTTCTTCTAGTTTTGAACAATTCTTTGAAAATTATCAAGTATCAATGCAAAATACTAAACCAATAAACTGACCTCATTCTCAGAATTAGTTTGGGATCCTTTCATAACAAATTTATGAATGGAACCCCTTTGAGATTAAGCATCTTCTCCTTCTTTTTCTTTATTCTTAAGCTTTAAGGCACCAGGATCATACATTCTTCTAGAACTAGAATTCATGATTGTTTCTGTTTATGAACCAAACAAAACTAATATCAATGAATTTGAACTTCTGCAGCCACCCAAGGCAAGCCGGAAGCGGAACTGCCGCGATGCCGGACGCTGCCGCCGTGCCGCCAAACAGAAGGCCAACCGGTGCGATGCCCTACGCTCCTCCTTTTTTTTCTCTAACTAATTCCGATTTTTTGACACAAACTGACCTGCGAAGTTGTACAACTGTTACTACTCCCTCTGTTCCTAAATATTTGTCTTTCTAAAGATTTCAACAAGTGACTACATACGGAACAAAATAAGTGAATCTATAGTCTAAAATATATTTATATACATCCGTAGGTGATAGTTCATTTGAAATCTCTAAAAAAGACAAATATTTAGGAATGAAGGGAGTAATTACTAATTTGTTTTGGAACAATTTTTTGCCTAATTGAAGTTCAGAAGTTGTCACAGATTTGAGATTTTTAATAGTTGCTCGCTCAAATCCAAAACCAAGGTTCTATATTTCTATACTAACTATCTATACAAGTTACAAGCCTATAATTCATGGAGTTTATCAGCTATCGCCGCCGAGTCACCGATTCAGTCGAAGCCAAAAGATGGAAAGCGAATTAGCGAAGAGATTACGGAACGAAACGACGAAAGACACGGAACGTACGCGCGTTGCGACTGGAGTTTCGTCTATGGATCAGATTTTCTTTAGTGTCATCGATCAGATTGATCCAGGCGACAAGAGGCAGCATATACGCCTATGGATTGAGCGGACCAAGCCCAAAAGGAAGTGCTTCACGGACAGAGTAAACGTTGGCCCAAAAGGCCAAAACTGATTCTTTTCAGACTAATACATATAGTATATGGACCCTATTTAGGGGCCCCTGGATTTTGAGGGTCATGTGTGAGTGCACAGCTCACACAAGCCCTTCAATGGCCCTGTTACTATATTACTATTGTGCTCTTGCAACAGAAGCTCCCAAGATGTATTGAGCCCGTGGTGGTGGATAGCAATGGTGAGATGACACTTATCTGCCATGACAAGACCAACTTTTGGAGACACCTACTCGACTACAGTCCTACCAGATGGACGTGTCCTAGTTTATGGTGGACGCGAATACTGTAGGAGTGAAACCTGGAAATTGGAGATAGGTGGACCTCTGTACTCCACCATGGACGTGCATGGGGTTTTCCTATTCTTCACATCCATTCCGAAAGGAGAGAACTAGCTAGTGTCTATTGACTACCAATCATATTTTAGGCTAATCCTAGTATGTGCTGTATAGGAATAATGAACAAGTTCAATGTTTAAATTATGTGATGTTTATTCATGATACTAGCTAGTAGATAAGGTAGTACTCCAATGCATGCATGTAACGATGGGTATTAATGTAGCATACTGCAATTTCTAATCGGTATCAATGTAATATTGCAGCGTACTACAGTTGTCTGTAGCTTTCATTCCGTAAAAAATGTCCGTAACTGTAGCATCGTTTCTTATGGCTATCGATGTATTGTGTGCAAAACACTACCATAGGATTAAAATGATGTCAGGGCAGCGTTATTTTTTAACTTACCTAGGCGAAGCTTTCAGTGACCGGCACTTAAAACAGCCCATCACTGGTACAAACATTACCCGTGGGCAGTGGCGAGCGGCGCGTCCGACACTAATGATCTGTTAGCAATGCAGGAGAACAGACACTGATGGTCTTTTTGTGCCCACCACTGCTAGCTTATTCTGCAGTAGTGTTTAAGTTTTTCCAGGGGTGGGCTTCAAATTGTAATTGTGCACATGCGTGTATGCTCGGTCAAAAAAATGTGTCTTAGTGAAGTAGAGTATTTTTTTCAAGGACGTTGAGAAAAGTAGTACGTTCTCCCACGATTATCGACGTTCGTACAGGCACTTGATGTAGTGAATTTATTCGGAAACTCAGTGACTCGAGTCCTCCGAGAACGATGTGCGAGTATATGTGAAGTGCATTCCTGTGTCCGTATAGAAGGAAAAACACGCATATTAAAACCAAGATGTTTCTAAAAGAACGTGACAAAAATAATACACCGAGTGTGGGAAATCCTACTTTTTCCCTTTTGCAGGTGGTCGACATGAGATGCACCGTGCGGCCATGTGCCCATGTCGATCTCTATCCATGCAGCGATGGCGATGGCCCCACCGAGCACTTGGCCACTTGCAACCATCCATCCGGCCGACATCACGTCCCTATCGGCCGACCTCCATCCACCCACGTGTCACGCAATGATTCGTCCAACTCAGCACCGCTCCGCCTACATAAACCCACTATAGCTCAGCACCCGGAGAGAAGAAGGGAAACAAGAAGAAGACCAAGAAGCAGCAGCAGCAGCTAGCCAAAGCAAGATACTTCACCAAGATGGAGCACGCCAAGGAGAAGATGAAGGACAGCGCGAGCGCGGCCAAGGCGAAGTCGACCATCACGAAGGCCAAGGTGGCGGAGAAGGCCGAGGCGGCGACGGCGAGGTCGCACGACGAGCGCGAGCTGGCGCACGAGCGCGGCGCCGCCAAGGTCGCCGCCGCCGAGGCGCAGCTGCACCAGGACAAGGCCGCGCACCGCGAGGACGCCATGTCGCACCACATCCACAAGCACGGCGGCCACAAGCACGGCCATAGCCACTGATATGATGCGCAGGCTCGGCGCTTGCCTGCACGTGCGTACGTCGTGTGTGCTCTGGCTAGCGGCTAGCCTGTCATGCATCCATGTGATGTGATTTTCGCTGTTCTTTTCACTACCGTACGTGTACGTGCGCGTGACGTTCGTGTTTCTGTTGTGTCGATTTCGCACGTACGTACGTCGGGCTTAATTATCTCGGAGATTAAAGACAAGAGCTAGCTGCTTCCACCGAGTGTGTGTTCCTTTCATCTCTTTTTTTGCGAGCGGGGTTTATGAGTTGCTTAATTTATGTGTGTGTCCTAACCCCTCAATTCAGAGGGACAAAATTCTGAAAATCATAAGTAAGGGACTTTTGTTTTTGATCTGACAGGAGCATCTACAATTGGTGGCCCATATCCCCCCAAAACACTCGGCGGCCTTCCCGGTCACTCTTCAAACAGAAAAACGACACCCAACAGGACTAGAGAAACTCAGTACAAACATTCAGCCTGACCGGCACCCTCATACCTAGCCCATATCTGGAGCGGATATGCAGCGGATCGGACATGCCCAACCACCGCCTCCACGTCGGACAGACCCACCCTGGTCCACGACGTCCTCACCTTTGTCCCCACATATACTCCACCCATATGGCAAACCCTCACTCTCTTGACCTCTTCACTGCACTGCCCATCTCCTCGCTCTCTCCTCTCCCTTCCACCATGGTCGGCAACGGATTCAGCGGTGAGTCCGATGCGATCAACTGGGTGGCGCTTGCCAGGGAGGACTCGCCTCATATGCGAAGTACGATGAGGAGCTCGCGCTTGGCATTACCCTCCGCCACTCGTGGATGGATAGGGGCGGGAGCTCCTCCTCGACATCGTTGCTGATGGCCCAGAGGGGTAGCTGTAGCTCTGCGCCGGGCCGCAGCTACATGATGCGGTCCGCGCCTTCCCCAGTTACGCAGCAGGGTGACCACTCGCACAGGCACCGCCAGCCCCTGCTTCTCGACAGCGGCACTGGGTGCTCATTCCCACGCCCGTGGCTGCCCGCCGTCGATGCCTATGACGAGGACAGCGCCTGCTCCGAAGACCCCATGCGGAAGCCACAGGCGAGGAAGTGGAATTCTGGCGGCCCTTTCAGTTTACTGAATTTTAATGTATCTTACTATTTTAGTTAAGTGATGAATCCGGCTCCTCTTTTGGGTCGGATTGTGCAAAACTTGTTTTATAAATTGCATGTTGAACTACGTAGATCCGTCTTGTTGCAAGCTCTGTATGGATTTGGGGGCGAACATTTAATGAGCACGGTTGCAGACTGGGAGAAATAAGGATGTCCGGTCACTGTCCGCGGACGTATAGGGCCCCATGTTTGCTCAAAGTTAAACGGGGTGATTATCTGCATGTAGGCCTATCGATCGAGAATTAACAGGCATTAATTCCCAATGTGCCTACAGCTACAGCGCACTCCAGACAAATTCATGAAAACAAATGATGTCATATGGAGTTGGTCGTGATGCTAAATGATGATCTTGTCAATGTGCCACGCAAATCCACCAACCGGAGGATGAGAATTGCAGGAGAGACAAATTGAAAACAACTCTAGTTAGCGTCGAAACATGCTCATGTAGAGTGAGTACACGAGCAAAGATTGTTGCCACCAGCAAAAACAACACAAGACACTATCAAAGTAAAACAAAAACAAGAAAGCAAACTAATTTCTGAACAATATCAACTGGAGTGAAGTAATCTGTAGTTTTATAGCAAATTGGAAAGCCCATAAAATTTAGATGAAAAAACTAGCTTCAGGTAATCTAGAAACTCGTTTCGGCTACTGAAGACACACGCAAAAATGTTGGAAATATGCCCTAGAGGCAATAATAAAAGCATTATTATTATATTTCCTTATTCATGATAATTGTCTTTATTCATGCTATAATTGTGTTATCCAGAAATCGTAATACATGTGTGAATAACAGACACCAACATGTCCCTAGTAAGCCTCTAGTTGACTAGCTCGTTGATCAACAGATAGTCATGGTTTCCTGACTATGGACATTAGATGTCATTGATAACGAGATCACATCATTAGGAGAATGATGTGATGGACAAGACCCAATCCTAAACATAGCATAAAGATCGTATAGTTCGTTTGCTGGAGTTTTTCCAATGTCAAGTATCCTTTCCTTAGACCATGAGATCATGTAACTCCCGGATACCGTAAGAGTGCTTTGGGTGTACCAAACGTCACAACGTAACTGGGTGACTATAAAGGTATACTACGGGTATCTCCGAAAGTGTCTGTTGGGTTGACACAGATCAAGACTGGGATTCGTCACTCCGTATGACGGAGAGGTATCACTGGGCCCACTCGGTAATGCATCATCATTATGAGCTCAAAGTGACCAAGTGTCTGGTCACGGGATCATGCATTACGGTACGAGTAAAGTGACTTGCCGGTAACAAGATTGAACAAGGTATTGGGATACCGACGATCGAATCTCGGGCAAGTAACATATCGATTGATGAAGGGAATTGTATACGGGGTTGTTTGAATCCTCGACATCGTGGTTCATCCGATGAGATCATCATGGAGTATGTGGGAGCCAACATAGGTATCCAGATCCCGCTGTTGGTTATTGACCGGAGAGTCGTCTCGGTCATGTCTGCATGTCTCCCGAACCCGTAGGGTCTACACACTTAAGGTTCAGTGACGCTAGGGTTGTGAAGATATGTATATGCAGTAACCCGAATGTTGTTCGGAGTCCCGGATGAGATCCCGGACGTCACGAGGAGTTTCGGAATAGTCCGGAGGTAAAGAATTATATATAGGAAGTGCTGTTTCGGCCATCGGGACAAGTTTCGGGGTCACCGGTATTGTACCGGGACCATCGGAAGGGTCCCGGGGGTCCACCGGGTGGGGCCACCCATCCCGAAGGGCCCCATGGGCCAAAGTGGGGAGGGGAACCAGCCCATAGTGGGCTAGTGCGCCCCCCTAGGCCCACCCCATGCGCCTAGGGTTGAAACCCTAGGGGTGGGGGGGGCCACCTTTGCTTGGGGGCCACTCCAGCCCTGGCCACTGCCCCCCCCCCCTAGGAGATCCCATCTCCTAGGGCCGGCGCCCCCCCCTAGGGGACTATATAAAGGGAAGGGGGGAGGGGGGCAGCCGCACCCTGCATCCCTGGCGCCTCCCTCTCCCCTGCTACACCTCTCTCCCTCGTAGTACACGGCGAAGCCCTGCTACTGTGACGCCCTGCATCCACCACCACGTCGTCGTGCTGCTGGATCTTCATCAACCTCTCCTTCCCCCTTTCTGGATCAAGAAGGAGGAGACGTCATCCACTCCGTACGTGTGTTGAACGCGGAGGTGCCGTCCGTTCGGCGCTTGGTCATCGGTGATTTGGATCACGTCGTGTACGACTACATCATCCCCGTTCTTTGAACGCTTCCGCTCGCGATCTACAAAGGTATGTAGATGCATCCGATCACTCGTTGCTAGATGAACTCATAGATGGATCTTGGTGAAACCGTAGGAAAATTTTGTTTTTCTGCAACGTTCCCCAGCAGTGGCATCATGAGCTAGGTCTATGCGTAGTTCTTCTTGCGCGAGTAGAACACAATTTGTTGTGGGCGTAGATGTTGTCAACTTTCTTGCCGCTACTAGTCTTATCTTGCTTCAGCGGTATTGTGGGATGAAGCGGCCCGGACCAACCTTACACGTATGCTTACGTGAGACCGGTTCCACCGACTAACATGCACTAGTTGCATAAGGTGGCTGGCGGGTGTCTGTCTCTCCTACTTTAGTTGGAGCGGATTCGATGAAAAGGGTCCTTATGAAGGGTAAATAGAAGTTGACAAATCACGTTGTGGCTTTCACGTAGGTAAGAAAACGTTCTTGCTAGAACCCTAATTCAGCCACGTAAAACTTGCAACAACAATTAGAGGACGTCTAACTTGTTTTTGCAGCAAGTGCTTTGTGATATGATATGGCCAAAGTTGTGATGAATGATGAATGATCTATATGTGATGTATGAGATGTTCATGCTATTGTAATAGGAATCATGACTTGCATGTCGATGAGTATGACAACCGGCAGGAGCCATAGGAGTTGTCTTTATTCTTTTATATGACCTGCGTGTCATTGAGAAACGCCATGTAAATTACTTTACTTTATTGCTAAACGCGTTAGCCATAGTAGTAGAAGTAATAGTTGGCGAGCAACTTCATGGAGACACGATGATGAACATCATGATGATGGAGATCATGGTGTCAAGCCGGTGACAAGATGATCATGGAGCCCCAAGATGGAGATCAAAGGAGCTATGTGATATTGGCCATATCATGTCACTATTATTATTTGATTGCATGTGATGTTTATCATGTTTTGCATCTTGTTTACTTAGAACGACGGTAGTAAATAAGATGATCCCTCATAATAATTTCAAGCAAGTGTTCCCCCTAACTGTGCACTGTTGCGACAGTTCGTTGCTTCAATGCACCACGTGATGATCGGGTGTTTGATTCAAACGTTCACATACAACGGGTGTAAGACAGATTTACACATGCAAACACTCAGGTTGACTTGACGAGCCTAGCATGTACAGACATGGCCTCGGAACACAGAAGACCGAAAGGTCGAGCATGAGTCGTATAGAAGATACGATCAACATGAAGATGTTCACCAATGTTGACTAGTCCGTCTCACGTGATGATCGGACACGGCCTAGTTGACTCGGATCATGTTATACTTAGATGACTAGAAGAGGGATGTCTATCTAAGTGGGAGTTTATTGAATAATTTGATTAGATGAACTTAATTATTATGAACTTAGTCTAAAAATCTTTACAATATGTCTTGTAGATCAAATGGCCAACGTAGTCCTCAACTTCAACGCGTTCCTAGAGAAAACCAAGTTGAAAGACGATGGCAGCAACTACACGGACTGGGTCCGGAACCTAAGGATCATCCTCATAGCTGCCAAGAAAGATTATGTCCTACAAGCACCGCTAGGTGAAGCTCCCGTCCCACAGAACCAAGACGTTATGAACGCTTGGCAGACACGTGCTGATGACTACTCCCTCGTTCAGTGCGGCATGCTTTACAGCTTAGAGCCGGGGCTCCAAAAGCGTTTTGAGAGACATGGAGCATATGAGATGTTCGAAGAGCTGAAAATGGTTTTCCAAGCTCATGCCCGGGTCGAGAGATATGGGGTCTCCGACAAATTCTTCAGCTGTAAGATGGAGGAAAATAGTTCTGTCAGTGAGCACATACTCACTATGTCTGGGTTACATAACCGCTTGACTCAGCTGGGAGTTAATCTCCCGGATGATGCGGTCATTGACAGAATCCTCCAGTCGCTTCCACCAAGCTACAAGAGTTTTGTGATGAACTTCAATATGCAGGGGATGGAAAAGACCATTCCTGAGGTATTTGCAATGCTGAAATCAGCAGAGGTAGAAGTCAAGAAGGAACATCAAGTGTTGATGGTCAATAAAACCACTAAGTTCAAGAAAGGCAAGGGTAAAAAGAACTTCAAGAAGGACGGCAAAGAAGTTGCCGCGCCCGGCAAGCAAGCTGCCGGGAAGAAGCCAAAGAATGGACCCAAGCCCGAGACTGAGTGCTTTTATTGCAAGGGAAGCGGTCACTGGAAGCGGAACTGCTCCAAATATTTAGCGGACAAGAAGGCCGGCAAAACAAAAGGTATATATGATATACATGTAATTGATGTGTACCTTACTAGTACCCGTAGTAGCTCCTGGGTATTTGATACCGGTGCAGTTGCTCACATTTGTAACTCAAAGCAGGGGCTGCGGAATAAGCGGAGACTGGCAAATGACGAGGTGACGATGCGCGTCGGGAATGGTTCCAAGGTCAATGTGATCGCCGTCGGCACGCTACCTCTATATTTGCCTTCAGGATTAGTTTTAAACCTTAATAATTGTTATTTAGTGCCAGCTTTGAGCATGAACATTGTATCGGGATCTCGTTTAATTCGAGATGGCTACTCATTTAAATCCGAGAATAATGGTTGTTCTATTTATATGAGAGATATGTTTTATGGTCATGCTCCTATGGTGAATGGTTTATTCTTAATGAATCTCGAGCGTAATGCTACACATATTCATAGTGTGAGTACCAAAAGATGTAAGGTTAATAATGATAGTCCCACATACTTGTGGCACTGCCGCCTTGGTCACATAGGTGTCAAACGCATGAAGAAGCTCCATGCAGATGGACTTTTAGAGTCTCTTGATTATGAATCATTTGACACGTGTGAACCATGCCTCATGGGTAAAATGACCAAGACTCCGTTCTCAGGAACAATGGAGCGAGCAACCAACTTATTGGAAATCATACATACTGATGTGTGCGGTCCAATGAGTGTTGAGGCTCGCGGTGGCTATCGTTATGTTCTCACCCTCACTGATGACTTGAGTAGATATGGGTATGTCTACTTAATGAAACACAAGTCTGAAACCTTTGAAAAGTTCAAGGAATTTCAGAGTGAGGTTAAGAATCAACGTGACAGGAAAATCAAGTTTCTACGATCAGATCGTGGAGGAGAATACTTGAGTCACGAATTTTGCACACACTTAAGAAAATGTGGAATAGTTTCACAACTAACGCCGCCTGGAACACCTCAGCGTAACGGTGTGTCCGAACGTCGTAATCGCACTCTATTAGATATGGTGCGGTCTATGATGTCTCTTACCGATCTACCGCTATCTTTTTGGGGCTATGCTTTAGAGACTGCCGCATTCACTTTAAATAGGGCTCCGTCGAAATCCATTGAGACGACACCGTATGAATTATGGTTTGGGAAGAAACATAAGCTGTCGTTTCTAAGAGTTTGGGGATGCGATGCTTATGTCAAGAAACTTCGACCTGAAAAGCTCGAACCCAAGTCGGAAAAATGCGTCTTCATAGGATACCCTAAAGAAACTATTGGGTATACCTTTTACCTCAGATCCGAAGGCAAGGTCTTTGTTGCCAAGAATGGATCCTTTCTAGAGAAGGAGTTTCTCTCGAAAGAAGTAAGTGGGAGGAAAGTAGAACTTGATGAAGTGTTACCTCTTGAACCGGAAAATGGCGCAACTCAAGAAAATGTTCCTGAGGTGCCTGCACCGACTAGAGAGGAAGTTAATGATAATGATCATGAAACTTCATATCAAGTTGCTACTGAACTTCGAAGGTCCACAAGGACACGTTCCGCACCAGAGTGGTACGGCAACCCTGTCTTGGAAATCATGTTGTTAGACAATGGTGAACCTTCGAACTATGAAGAAGCGATGGCGGGCCCGGATTCCGACAAATGGCTAGAAGCCATGAAATCCGAGATAGGATCCATGTATGAAAACGAAGTATAGACTTTGACTGACTTGCCCGTTGATCGGCGAGCCATAGAAAATAAATGGATCTTTAAGAAGAAGACAGACGCAGATGGTAATGTGACCATCTATAAAGCTCGGCTTGTCGCTAAGGGTTATCGACAAGTTCAAGGGGTTGACTACGATGAGACTTTCTCACCAGTAGCGAAGCTGAAGTCCGTCCAAATC
This sequence comes from Triticum urartu, assembly GCF_003073215.2. Taxonomy (NCBI): domain Eukaryota; kingdom Viridiplantae; phylum Streptophyta; class Magnoliopsida; order Poales; family Poaceae; genus Triticum; species Triticum urartu. The sequence goes on from NC_053028.1 coordinate 20,328,685, forward strand.
ATGTTAGCAATTGCCGCATTCTACGATTATGAGATATGTCAAATGGACGTCAAAATGGCATTCCTTAATGGTTTCCTTAAGGAAGAATTGTATATGATGCAGCCGGAAGGTTTTGTCGATCCTAAGAATGCTCACAAGGTGTGCAAGCTCCAACGCTCGATTTATGGGCTGGTGCAAGCATCTCGGAGTTGGAACATTCGCTTTGATGAGATGATCAAAGCATTTGGGTTTACGCAGACTTATGAAGAAGCCTGCGTTTACAAAAAAGTGAGTGGGAGCTCTGTAGCATTTCTCATATTATATGTAGATGACATACTTTTGATGGGAAATGATATAGAACTCTTGGACAGCATTAAGGCCTACTTGAATAAGAGTTTTTCAATGAAGGACCTTGGAGAAGCTGCTTATATATTAGGCATCAAGATCTATAGAGATAGATCAAGACGCCTCATAGGTATTTCACAAAGCACATACCTTGATAAGATATTGAAGAAGTTCAATATGGATCAGTCTAAGAAGGGGTTCTTGCCTGTGTTGCAAGGTATGAAATTGAGCTCTGCTCAATGTCCGACCACGGCAGAAGATATAGAAGAGATGAGTGTCATCCCCTATGCCTCAGCCATAGGTTCTATTATGTATGCCATGCTGTGTACCAGACCTGATGTAAACCTTGCCGTAAGTTTGGTAGGAAGGTACCAAAGTAATCCCAGCAAGGAACACTGGACAGCGGTCAAGAATATCCTGAAGTACCTGAAAAGGACTAAGGAAATGTTTCTCGTTTATGGAGGTGACGAAGAGCTCGTCGTAAAGGGTTACGTCGACGCTAGCTTTGACACAGATCTGGATGACTCTAAGTCACAAACCGGATACGTGTATATTTTGAATGGTGGGGCAGTAAGCTGGTGCAGTTGCAAGCAGAGCGTCGTGGCGGGATCTACATGTGAAGCGGAGTACATGGCAGCCTCGGAGGCAGCACATGAAGCAATTTGGGTGAAGGAGTTCATCACCGACCTAGGAGTCATACCCAATGCGTCGGGGCCAATCAAACTCTTCTGTGACAACACTGGAGCTATTGCACTTGCCAAGGAGCCCAGGTTTCACAAGAAGACAAGGCACATCAAGCGTCGCTTCAACTCCATTCGTGAGAATGTTCAAGATGGAGACATAGATATTTGTAAAGTACATACGGACCTGAATGTAGCAGATCCGTTGACTAAACCTCTCCCTAGAGCAAAACATGATCAACACCAGAATTCCATGGGTGTTCGATTCATCACAATGTAACTATATTATTGACTCTAGTGCAAGTGGGAGACTGTTGGAAATATGCCCTAGAGGCAATAATAAAAGCATTATTATTATATTTCCTTGTTCATGATAATTGTCTTTATTCATGCTATAATTGTGTTATCCGGAAATCGTAATCCATGTGTGAATAACAGACACCAACATGTCCCTAGTAAGCCTCTAGTTGACTAGCTCGTTGATCAACAGATAGTCATGGTTTCCTGACTATGGACATTAGATGTCATTGATAACGAGATCACATCATTAGGAGAATGATGTGATGGACAAGACCCAATCCTAAACATAGCATAAAGATCGTATAGTTCGTTTGCTGGAGTTTTCCAATGTCAAGTATCCTTTCCTTAGACCGTGAGATCGTGTAACTCCCGGATACCGTAAGAGTGCTTTGGGTGTACCAAACGTCACAACGTAACTTGGTGAATATAAAGGTATACTACGGGTATCTCCGAAAGTGTCTGTTGGGTTGACACGGATCAAGACTGGGATTCGTCACTCCGTATGACGGAGAGGTATCACTGGGCCCACTCGGTAATGCATCATCATTATGAGCTCAAAGTGACCAAGTGTCTGGTCACGGGATCATGCATTACGGTACGAGTAAAGTGACTTGCCGGTAACGAGATTGAACAAGGTATTGGGATACCGACGATCGAATCTCGGGCAAGTAACATATCGATTGATGAAGGGAATTGTATACGGGGTTGTTTGAATCCTCGACATCGTGGTTCATCCGATGAGATCATCGTGGAGTATGTGGGAGCCAACATGGGTATCCAGATCCCGCTGTTGGTTATTGACCGGAGAGTCGTCTCGGTCATGTCTGCATGTCTCCCGAACTCGTAGGGTCTACACACTTAAGGTTCGGTGACGCTAGGGTTGTGAAGATATGTATATGCAGTAACCCGAATGTTGTTCGGAGTCCCGGATGAGATCCCGGATGTCACGAGGAGTTTCGGAATAGTCCGGAGGTAAAGAATTATATATAGGAAGTGCTGTTTCGGCCATCGGGACAAGTTTCGGGGTCACCGGTATTGTACCGGGACCACCGGAAGGGTCCCGGGGGTCCACCGGGTGGGGCCACCCATCCCGGAGGGCCCCATGGGCCAAAGTGGGGAGGGGAACCAGCCCATAGTGGGCTGGTGCGCTCCCTAGGCCCACCCCATGCGCCTAGGGTTGAAACCCTAGGGGTGGGGGGGCGCCCCACCTTGGCTTGGGGGCCACTCCAGCCCTGGCCGCCGCCCCCCCTAGGAGATCCCATCTCCTAGGGCCGGCACCCCCCCCTAGGGGACTATATAAAGGGAAGGGGGGAGGGGGGCAGCCGCACCCTGCATCCCTGGCGCCTCCCTCTCCCCTGCTACACCTCTCTTCCTCGTAGTACACGGCGAAGCCCTGCTACTGTGACGCCCTGCATCCACCACCACGCCGTCGTGCTGCTGGATCTTCATCAACCTCTCCTTCCCCCTTGCTGGATCAAGAAGGAGGAGACGTCATCCGCTCCGTACGTGTGTTGAACGCGGAGGTGCCGTCCGTTCGGCGCTTGGTCATCGGTGATTTGGATCACGTCGTGTACGACTACATCATCCCCGTTCTTTGAACGCTTCCGCTCGCGATCTACAAAGGTATGTAGATGCATCCGATCACTCGTTGCTAGATGAACTCATAGATGGATCTTGGTGAAACCGTAGGAAAATTTTGTTTTCTGCAACGTTCCCCAGCAAAAAAATCATTATCATGATTTGACCGTCTACTACTCAATCTTTTTCTCTCCTTCCTTCGTCTCTCCTTCAAGGAAAGGCGGCTAGGGTTTTTGCCTCCCATCGGCGACGCCGCCGATCTGCCATGTCTCTTCTGGTCTTAGGGCCATGGGTGCATAGTGGATCCCAGACCTTGCTGGTGGAATGGCTTCTTCTAGTTTTGTTAGGGTTTGTGTCCTGCTGAGAAAGACGAGACAACGGCGGCTTCTTGAAGATGGAATAAAGTTCTCCCCGTCTAGCCCACGTTCCAGTGGTGTGTTTAGAATCGTCGGTGGGCGGGTGGAGGTGTGTCTCCGGGGGATCTCGCGGGATTCGGTCAGTGGTTGTCCTTGGTGGATCTGCTCGGATCCGGTCTTTGTTCATGTGTCTTCCGGTTGTCTCCTTCTGATCTAAGCTTCTCTTCATTGGCGGCGGTTACTGTTCTGGTGCATTGGTCCTATGGGGACTTAGCACGATGACTTCCCGACTGTCTACTATAACAAGTTGTGCCTGGCTCTGGCGAGGGAGGGGCTATGAAGGCGGCATGACTTCGGCTCGCTTCAGTGCTTGTAATCGTCGCTAGGTGGTCTACGAATTTGGATGTAATATTTTCTTATTTTTCTTATTCGTTGTGCTATCATGATTGAAGATGAATAGAATGAACGTTTCTTGAAAAAAAATACGCAAAAAAGAAGGGTGTGATCAAAGGAGAAGATTGCAGAAAAAAACAAGGAAACCAAGGTAAGGAAGCCTACATAAAAAAGTATCAAAAAATCTGCCAACTCCACCATACAGCTTTTCTAGGCATTGATGTGTGATGATGATGTGTGCACACAAATTCACCCATAATATATCATATCTATCCAATAAATGGCATAGATATGTGCAATTGGACTTTCTAAATAGGCACTTCAATGCCACATTTCAACCACCCCGAAGATTTTCCAAAACATGAAGACTTAACTTTAGGATTTAATTGATGAAACATACCAGAGTTTAGATCAACATTGCATTTCACGAAAGAATGGGCAATGAAGATGTTTTGTGCTATTGTGCATCCATCTTTCATTGACCAGAATTAATTAGATAGTTTCAAAGCCACTCTTTTGAGCAATGGCGAACATCTGAGTACGAGTTTCAAGAAATCGAACTCATGATCCAATCCTACAAAGCCAATGATCTCCACTTCTTCAAGAGCAGTCAAGGAGATGGGTTGGGATCTCCAATATGTGGACTCATATGGACAATCTTGTCGGCATTCTTCTTCTTCCACCTAAAACCAAACATAAATGTCAACTAGTACACTATGTATTGTTGAGATATGTAACAGAATGGAAAATTGCCATTGATCCTTGTAGGACGACCTTAAGTATCCGTGTAGCACAAAGAATTCGGTCCACCCCAAGGAGATGAAACACCAATGCTCCAACAACATGCCCGTAAGTTCAAAAATTTAGCTCCAAACAGAGAAGGCAATAACCATATGCTTCTCTATCCCGTGTGTAAACTCACGTGCTTCACCGTGGAAAATAGAGGAGCGCTGAAAAAACAATTTAGCAGGATATATATTATTGTAAAATTAAGTTTAATCGTGGAAGATAGACGCGGCGCACAGTGGGCATGAATTTGCAGCGAAGGGACTTGTCCTTGTCTCATTTTTGCTTGGAGAGTCAACCACTCGAGTTGCCAAAGACCAAACACAGTAGACATGTCGGTATAGCAGCAGTACCACCAGAATTTCTCCAGCTTTGCTGCCAAGATAGAGATGTTGACCTTCGAAACGAGTAAGAACATGAGCAATTGCTTAACCGAGGGGCAACAATTTTAACATGGTGTATACCTGCTGCCTCGGTGTCCACCATAACAAGCTCCTGCAGCGACACCAAGTGAATTGTCAGGTCGTCTCAGTGCAAAATGTCTGACATCACCACGAGCCTCGGGCTTAAACCTGGGAATGGGGACAGACACCAACCCCAATCCAAGCCACAACCAACTTATGACTCATTTCATACTAATGCCAACTCAATCAATTTGATCAGCATCTAAACAATATATGGTTGGTGGAGTACATCCATGAAGCTTTCTTTTCCATTCGATGCCACTTTGGTGCGGGTAGAGGCCCAAAATTATACTCGCCCATGCGTCCAATCCACACGGGTCAAAATCTGGGAAAAAGGACATGTTGGAGCTAATCTTAACACGTGTGCACGTGCATGTGTGCACATCATTTGAGTAATAGCTGGTCAATGCGGGTGTGCATGGCCAAATAGTTTAGTGGGTAACTAGTGCATGCATTAGTCTAGACAAAAAGGTCTAGAGGTTGGCCGGGTCAGTGCGTTTGTTTGTTACTGGAGTGAGTCCAGGAATTGGTTAGTTAGTGGGATAGCCATGCATGTTAGATGAGCGCATTTGAGTAGTGGCCGGACGTGTTAGTTGCATGAGAATAGGTCTTAGTTGGTTAGAGCATCTCTAACAGGCGCCGAACGCGCCGCACGCAAAAAACTGCTTTGCCGCGCGCCCATCGCCTGGTTTGGTGCGGCGCGCAGCGCTGGCTCCAGCTGCCGCGCTAAAAAGCAATGCGCGCCGCTCCAGCAGCGCGCGCGACTCTCGCACAAACAACATATGCATTCCAAAACAGAAGCAAAAAGATCAAACACAAACAAAAATAAATCAAAATAAATAGTTCAATTTCGTTATTACAACTCAAACAAACAGTTTATCGTTCAATATAACAAATAGTGCAATAAACACAACAAATAGTTCAATAATACAATATCGAACGCACAAATCATGATGCTCTTTGTCGTCCATTCCATGCCCACCACTCCTCAATGAGATCCTTCTGAAGATCATTATGTGCTACGGGACGTCGAATGGCGTGGTAGGAGGCAACAAAACGGGCCACCCTTTCAGCCCTCCGTCACACTCGCACGGGATGTCTCAAGAGCTCATACTGAGAGTAGTCTACATCTTGGCCATGCTCATTCTCGATGATCATGTTATGCATGATCACACAAGCGTGCATGATGTACCAAAGCATTTTCTGATCCCAAAATCTAGCCGGTCCTCTCACAATAGCAAATTGGGCTTGCAAAATCCCAAAAGCTCTCTCCACATCTTTTCTAGCCGCCGCCTGAGCATTGTGGAAATCAAGAATTTTCTTACCTCCTGGCTTTTTCAACGGCTTGACAAAGGTTTGCCACTTTGGATAGATGCCATCCGCTAGATAATAGCCATAGTTGTATGTACGGCCATTTGCTACAAACTGCACTGGTGGCAACTCACCATTTGCAATCTTATTCATCAGTGGTGACCGGTTGACAACATTGATGTCATTCAAAAATCCAGGCATTTCAAAGAATGCATGCCAAATCCAAGTCTCTTGATCGGCCACCGCTTCAAGGATTATAGTGGAACCCTTTTTTTGGCCGTGGAATTGCCCATGCCATGCCTTTGGACAATTCTTCCAACTCCAATGCATGCAATCTATTGAGCCAAGCATGTCAGGAAAGCTGCGAGCTTTGTTCATCGCCAATAGCCTTGCGGCGTCTTCAGCATTGGGAGATCTCAAATACTCCTCGCCAAACACTTGCACAATTCCGACTGCGAAGCGCTTGACACACATGATGGCTTGGCTCTCACCCATAGCCAAGTGATCATCAACTAGATCAGCCGGTATACCGTATGCCAACATACGCAAAGCGGCTGTCACCTTCTGAAAAGTGCTATGCCCGAGCTCTTCGGCGGCATTCCTCCTTTGCTGAAAAAAAGCGTTCATGGCTCGCTAGTTTCTTTGCAATGCGCCTGAACAACTCGGTGCTCATCCTAAACCGGCGACGAAAATACGACTCGGGGTATGTGGGATTCTCCGCAAAATAATGCCTGATCAATCTGTTGTGGGCATCGATCCTATCCCTCCAAATTTTCTGCCGACCCATAACCGAACCACCGTGCTTCGGTTTTTTATTGATATGCATAGCCGGGATCATTGCAAGATCCTCCTCCTCTTCCATATCAAATTATTCTTCGGAGGAATCATACGACGAACTCATCTACAATGTTCAATACTATGCTATAAAAACTACAATCAACATGCACGAAATTCATGGCTTTTGAGCAATACATACCTTCTAGGCGTTTTGTCGAACACCTTGCGGGCGCCGAGTGGCAGCGAGCGCGCGGGCGCTGTTCGTCGGAGGACGGACGCGCGTGAGGGGCAGCGGGACTAGAGGGGGGCGGAGAAGCCGCCGCGGGGCGGGGATAGGCCGGGGAAGCGCCGGAACGGTCGCCGGGTGGCGCGGTCGGCGGCGGTGGCGCGGCTGGATGGGGGGTGGGAGTTGCGAGCGAGCGCGCGAGAGTCCAGCGCGCGGGAGCGGGCACAAAAAATAGGCGGCGCGCGATTGAGTTTCGGCCCGCGCGCTAAACTACATATGCCACGCGCGCCGTTTTGCGCGCCCGCTGGAGCAACTATACCGGTTGCGTGCGCTCTAAAACGGGCAATTTTGCGGTGCAGCGCTAGTTTGGCGCAGCTGTTGGAGATGCTCTTAGTGGCGTGAGTGGCATGGCCGCATGAGTGCTCACCCCTGTGTATATATGATGCACGTTGAGTTAATGAGAAGCGAGGCCGTGAGGGCTGGGAAAAACACAATGTAGTCTCTTGTTCCACCAAGGAGACGGGCCTCTCGTGCAAAGTAACAGCTGGTCTTCTCCTTGATTGTGTGCGTGTGTATAGAGCTTCTCACCGTGTGTGTGTGTGTGTTCTTGAGAGAAACAACCAGAGAGAGAGAGAGTTGTGAGAGGCAGCTCAAGGAAGGAGAAGAGCGGCCTCGCGAGGAGGCGGCGCCAACAGGACAGACCCGCACCCAATCCAAACAAAAATGCTACACCTATGAAATTTATACATAATCTAAAATTTCAGGGGTGGGAGCCATGCCAGCTAATGAAAAAAGCTACATCAGCATATAGGTAAGATTGGATTTCGTCCGACATTGCTGGTCTATGATGGATTTCATGAACACGCTGTTGCCGAGGAATGCGATCCAATCTTAAATTCCACCGCTTTGAATGTTGAGTCAAAAGATGTACTTGGCCAAGCTTGGGCAAAGTTTTTTCATGCTAATGACATTGCTGGTCTGAAAGCAAATTGTCCCTATTTTCGTGCGGCTGTCAAGATAACTCAAAACCTTGGCCCAGCTCCTGTTCCAACTGCCAAGGAGATTTATGGGATATATTTGGACAAGAATTATGAAGAAGCTGAGCAGTGGTTGAACATGTTCAAGCAAGACTGGAGGAACTATGGTGTAACTGTGATGTGTGACTCATGGACAGGGCCTACTGGTATGAGTCTCATCAATTTCATGGTGTATTGCAATGCACGAATGTTCTTTCATAAATCCATTGATGTTTCTGGTCAAACTCAGACTGCATGTTAGTTTTCTAATGATTGAAACTATGTTTACGCATGTCCATTCATTGTTAATTCTGACTAGCCATGCCTTATTAGTTTTCTACATGATGGTATGATGCATTTATTGTGCATTTAGAGTTGCAAATCTGTTATGTTTGTCTATTCATGGTTGAAAATCTGTTATGTTTGTTTATTCATGGTTAAATGTGGCTATTATGCCTTTTCTAATCTTTTTACATGATATTATGGTGCATTTAGAGTAAAAAAAGTGTTATTTCTGTTTATTCATGCTTATTTCTGTTATTACTCGCTTCATTTTTGTTTCAAACAAAAATTTACTTGCAATTAATTGGCAGAGTTTATCTATAGAGAGATCAGAAAGGTCGTTGTGGAAGAGATAGGTTCTGAGAATGTTGTTCAAATCGTAACTGATAATGGGTCAAATTACAAGAAAGCATGTAAAACTCTGGCAGAACAACCAGAGTTTAGTCATATTGTTTGGCAGCCATGTGCTGCCCACACTGTTAACCTCATGCTTAAGGATGTTGCTAAGTTTTGTGAGATTGACGTGATAGTTAAAAGTGCTAAGCAAATCTGTAGATTTTTCTACAATCACAATAACCTACATGATAGCATGAAAAAGAACATTGGTGGTGAACTCATAAAACCGAATGCGACCCGGTTTGGAACGGTGTTCATGTTCTTGGAGAGTTTCCATTGTAAGAAAGATGAGTTTAGGAAATGGATGGTGTCCGATGATTGGAAGGGAAGTACTTGGAACGGTGTTGCTGATTATGTGTTCGCTGAAGAGCTGCTATCTAGTAATATGTGGTGGGCAACTTTAGACTGGGTTCTTGCTGTGCTAGAGCCACTCTACAAAGCCCTTAGATATGCTGATACACAAAAGAGATGCACCCTATCTAGATTCAAGAAGAGTATGATGACAGCAATACAAAAGTTGGAAAGTCATCTTGGTGGTGGATCACAAATGTTTCATAGAGTCATGAGCAAGGTGTCCAAGAGGATCGATGCTATGCAAGAAGGCACACTATTGGTTGCAGGTAGTTACAAAACTAACTAAATTTGTATTATGACGCTCTCTTTTTATGGTTTTAACTTATTTTGTTCTCCCTTTTCCTATGCAGCTGTTGTCCTTGATCCTTACACACATTATCAGATCAACATGTGCAAGATGATGGACTATGCTCTTGCACTAACAGATGTCATTGAGAAGATCGCAGACCCCGAGACCGCTGTTTTGGCTATTGATGAAGTCAGCACTTATAGGGAATGTCATGGGAGGTTTGGCTCAAGGTTGGCACGTTCCTATGTAGAGAAAATGTCACCAAGTAAGTTCCAATTACCCCACTTGTAATACTCTATTACCCCAGTTTTTCAACTCAGATCATCTCACTATGTTAATTTTGTTTTAACTTGGCAGCTGAGTGGTGGTTCCAATTTGGAGGGGAAGTTCCTAATCTGCAGAAGTGTGCCTTGAGGATTGTATCACAATGCGTTTTGTCAAGTGGCTGTGAGAGGAATTGGAGCGCTTTTGCTTTGGTCCACACGAAGCAAAGAAACTGTCTTCTATATGGCAAGCTGCACAAGCTTGTATCTGTGCGCTACAACTTGAAGGTATGAAATGTGTTTTGCCCATATGCCATTATTCACCCATATGCCATGATTCACCTGCATACTGTTGTTTACTAAGCATTGTTTGAAATAAAGGTTGTTGTTTACTAAGTAAATGCTACTATTTATTAAAGACTGTTATTAGGTTGTTATTTAAAGTAAATGTTGATGTTTACTTAGCAATGTTTAGAGTAAAGGCTGCTGTCTAATAAGCATTGTTTTATACATAACGACTTTATCCATTTTATTCTTTGTACTTCGTTGTCATTCACTGATTTTGTTTTCACATTTTGAAGATACGTGCTGAAGAAGAAGAAGACCCGGTGAGAGAGAATGATAAGCAGAAGGAAGTTGATGCATGTGCAATGATGATGGATACAACCATGTTTGATGCAACAAATCCTATGATGGAATGGTTGAATGAGGATGAGGAGCATGCAATCTTGGATGGAGTTGATGCTGCTAGCGCCGTGTTTGAGAAAATACATTTGCTTAACTCAAGTAGGAAAGTGTCTCGTCTTGCAAGGAAGGATAATAGCAGGAAAAGAAAGAGGGTAGAGGAAGAAAAGGATGACTGCCATGATAGTGAGGATGATGATGAAGAGAATGAGGAGCTGGACCTGGAAATTGATGATGATGATAGCCATGATGATGGTGCAAGTCAATCTGATGGAGGAGATTCACCAATGCAAGTTGAAAAGGATTTAGCAAGCCAAGTTGGAAACAATGTTGAGGTAACAAGTGATGGTAGTTTGGTGAACCGTACTCCCTCCTTCCATCTATATAGGGCCTAATGCGTTTTTCCTTTGACTATTGACAAGATTAATAGTACATAACATGCATAATGTGAAAATTATATCATTGAAATCTCCTTTCACATACGAATTTGACGACATGCTTTGTGTAAGTTGCATGTCATATATTGTTGCTCTAACATTTGGTCAAAGTTAGCCTCGAAAAACGCATTAGGCCCTATATAGATGGAAGGAGGGAGTAGATCTGAACGGGTTAGGCAAGCCAAGAAGGTCAAGGAGGTCACCAGCCTTTACAATTGATAAGTAAGTTCCTTGTGATGACATCAATAATTTCCCATTTATGCACTTTCTTATATTCTATCATAAACATGTGATGTTTGCTTTAGTCCATATGATTTTATATGTTGTTTCAATTGGGGTTGCCATCTATTAATTGTTGTTTCTACCATCAACTTGATGTTTATATAATTCACAATGCTTTAGTCCATATGATTCTATATGGTGTTTCAATTGGGGCTGCCATCTACTTGTAATGTTTATATAATTCACAATGCTTTAGTCCATCTGAATTTATATGTTGTATTAATTTGGGCTGTCATCTATGAGTTGTTTCTGCCATCTACTTGTAATATTTATATAATTCACATTGTTTCTGCCCATATGATTTTATATGTTGTTCCAATTGCGGCTGCCATCATTGAGTTGTTGTTTCTGCCATCTACTTGTAATGTTTATATAATTCACAATGCTTTAATTGCAAGGTTAAGCGGCATGGGAGCAAAAGAGCTTTTGGTTTGATGAAGACTAACGGGTGGATAAACAGGAAGTCCGAAGTGAAGGTCTATGTTTGACTCAATACTTTTGGTGCAAGACTGAAGAGTTGAAGAACAGGAAGTTTGAATTGAACTTTCTGTTTGTATTTTGGGGTCGGCATAATTGAACTTCAAATGCCGTGTTAAATTCATCATGGACTGTAATTCTGAACTGTTATGGGTGTTCGTTTCGACTCTTGGTAGAACTATTAAGTCGCATGTTACTCTTAGTATCTGAACTATTAAGTCACATGTTAATCTGGATTATCATGTTGCTTTTCTAATGGTTGCTGCTCTCTGAATTGATCCACTATGCTATTGCCTGAATGGTTGCAACTGAAGTGTTGATGTTCAGTCTGATATGTAGTGATTTGAGGAATAGATTCAGCTGTTTGATTTTTACATGCATATTTTGGTAAAAGTTCTGAATACTCATTTGTTGTTCTGTTGTATTTCAAAATTCTAGGCAAATTTCGCTCATTTTTCGTTCATTTTTTGTCCCAAAATTCAAATTTTGTTCTATGATTTTCGTTCGAAATTTTCCAAAAAAAGCCGAAAAAATCGAATTTCGCCCATTTCGTCCAGGACCGGTAAAAATCAAAAAATGAAAACCGAAATTCTGGCCACAACCCGCTGGCAGCCGCGCCCGACGACCCCGACGCCCTCATCTCCCTGCCGGGGCTGCCGCACCGCGTCGAGATGAGGCGGAGCCAGATGATGGACCCCGCGAGGGCGTCGCACTGGGCCTTCTTCGAGAGCGTGAACGCCGCGGACCAGAGGAGCTTCGGCGAGGTGTTCAACAGCTTCCACGCGCTGGAGCCGGACTACGCCGAGCACTGCCGCGCGTCGCTCGTCTGGCCCGTGGCGCTCGCCGGCAAGGACGACATGGCCGGGCGAGGCGCCAACGCGCCCTCGCCGGACGCAGACGGCTGCCTCCGGCGGCTGGACACGAAGCCGGCCGGCTCGGTGGTGTACATCTCCTTCGGCACGCTGGCCAGCTTCTCGCCGGCGGAGCTGCACGAGCTCGCCCGCGGCCTTGACCTCTTAGGCACGAGCTTCCTGTGTGTTGGCGCCGAACCCTAGCTTGCTCTTTGTGCCGGTGCCCAGCTCCCTCTCGCTCTCTCTCTCGCCCGAACGAAGATAGAAGAAAGAGGAGACACAGGACACGGTGATGTTTTTCCGGCGCACATACGCTTGCCGCACGAACGGCTTCTTCCTCAAGTACGAACTCGACACAACACCCAAGCAATACAGTTGAGGGCTTTTTAATTTTTATACCCAGGCAAGCACACACACCAGCACACTCACGCACACACAAAGATCACCCGGCCACTAAGCCAGCTAACCAACTAGCATGCACACACGCCCCCACATCTCCATGCATGCACCGCAGTAGCTAACCTTACGGAACGGCCACACGGCTCGGTCGTCTCCTTCCATGCATGCAGCTAGCTGCTAACAAACACAACGCGTGCAACTAACAACTCCTAACCGATGCAAGATCAAGACTATGGCTAACACTGTGGGTGATGGGCGGAGCGGACACTTCACCGGAGAAGTGGATATGCCGGAAGGCTTCGCCGAGCTGACGGCAGCACGCGGCGGCCGCGGCTTCATCATGCGAGGCTGGGCGCCGCAGCTGCTCATCCTGAACCACCCCGCCCTCGGCGGGTTCGTGACACACTGCGACTGAAACTTGGTGCTGGAGGCCGTGAGCGCCGGCGTGCCGATGGTCACGTGGCCGCGGCACGCAGACCAGTTCAACAACGACATGCTCATCGTGGAGATGCTCGAGGTGGGTGTCAGCGTCGGTGCCAAGGACTACGGGTCATCCCTCGAGGCGCACGAGGTGGTCGGCGGCCAGGTGATCGCCGGATCAATCGGGAGGTTGATGGAGAGCGACGCCATACAGAAGAAGGCCAGGGACCTCGCTGTGAAGGCAAGGAGCGCCGTGGCGAACGGCGGGTCTTCGTACGACGCCGTTGGCCGGCTGATGGAAGAGTTGACGGCTCGCCGGAGTTCCGTCAATCAAGGTTAAACAAGCTGGCTGATCGATATTGATCGCATGGCTCGTTTTGCGGGAGCACATGAGTTGGCTTTTGGCTGATCAATCACAATGTGAGCATTTTTTCAATTTTTTTGACGTGGAACCCCTGGATTCCATTACTCAACCGGCACAGCAGTATCGTTCGGCACAGCCTCCACCCACAGACGCTGTGGTTCCTGCCATTGATCCCCATTGCAGCAAGTGCATGGGCTACTTTATTACAATCACGGAGCATACGAAAAGACTACCTTACCAAAATTAAGGCGAACAAACAGACGGATATATACCTATATATTAAATAGGGAGCGTCTGGCTGGCGGCCGTTGGCTCGCTAGCGGTAGCGAGTGGCCGGCCAGAAAAAGAAAATTCCTATCCCCTCGTTCCGAGAAAGGAAGGCCTCCTTCCGTCCCACAAAATTCATTGGCTCGGTAGCACTCGTGAGCGGCCGCCAGCCAGATGAGTCCACTAAACAGAAAACAAAACCCAGTCGCTATCAGTGACCCCACTACTCTCTAGAAAAAGCCTCCCACGCCCCCTCGTCCACATTTCCTCCTTCACGGGTATCCTTCTTCTCCACTTTCCCTTCGCCTTCTTCACTTTCCCTTCACCTTGCCTATGAATCTGCCACCGGTCTTCTCCATAGTTGGAGGGAGTAGCAAAATAGGAAGCCAAAAAAAGGAGAAAATATGATCTCTGTGTAATTAAACACCACTGTGTGCAACTATACCCTATAGTAAAACCAACTTTTGCCTGGATGTGTGCAAATAGACACAAGGAAGTAACCAAAAAAAGAGAAAATTTGATCTCTGTTTAATTAAACACCACTCTGTGCAACTAGACCTAGTAGTAAAACCAACTTTTGCCTGGATGTGTGTAAATAGACACAATGGAGTAGTTTTGCAGATAGCCCAAACTAGAAACATGGACTGGGTTCCTGTTTGTGCAACTAATCACAGTTCCAACAATGTCAACCTTTTGCGCAATGTATGCAACCAAACAGCCAAATACTAGAAAATATGGACTGGATGTACTGTTTGTGCAGAAAGAAGCACATATTTGCACAACTAAAAAAGAGTGGGTTCCAAAAGAAACCTTTTTATGCCATGTGTGCAAATAGAAGCCTATATTTCTGCCAACTAAAACATGGATCCAAAACCAACTTTTCCTGCTATGTGTGCAACCAAACAGCCAAGACTAGAAAAAGAGATGTGCAAACTAATCATGGATCCAAAAGCCAACTTTTGTTGTAACTGTGTGCAACCAACACACACAGACATGGATGTGTGTTGTCCGTGCAAAAATAAACATATATTTGTGCAACTAAACATGAATCCAAAGCCAACTTTTGCTGTAAACGTGTGCAACTAAAACATGAATCCAGACCAGAAAGTATCAGGAAGCACCAACAAGGGTGAAAAAGAGGTGATCATTTCCTCCTCCTGTTCAGATCCTCCCTCCTTGACTTTCCCTTTCCCCCTCACCAAATTTCTCTTTGAAAAAATAGCTTCTCCATAGTTGAAGAGACGATAAACAGAAATAATAAAAGGGAGATCTGGTACCTGTGCAATTTTAAGTGATTTTCGTGCTACTACATCATGGGACAAGCCAACTTTTACAGCAATGTCTGCAACAAAATGCAGAAAATGTGCAAATATATAGGAGAGAGCACATAGAGGCTTATTTCACACATAATGTAGAAAGAACCAATGTCTATGTAGCAAAAAAAAGAAAAGAGAAGAAAAGTATATTGTAGGTACTACGAAAACATAACTACCAACTAGACAAGAATCTGGTTTGCATTTTTTTCTTTGATCTTTCAACACAGTAGTATGTGACTTTGTAGTTTAGAATTGTGTGCACAAATCTATAGCAGCTCATCCACCCCCATAACCTGTAAAACCTGCACATGAGGCAAAAAAAGAAGCCTAAGAAAAAATGAACTAGCTCTAGCTTGAATTTAGCCTGCCTAAACACACGAAATGAAAAAATAGTGATTTTTAAAAGATTATAATCTTTCAAATAAATAGTGCAACTACATTCAAGTGCATCTGCAAACCTAGAAAAATCAGATGCATGTGAGCACATGAGGATGCCAACTATTAAATTGTTCTTGTGCAACTAAAGAAGTTGAAGATACCAACTCATGTGGCATTGTTGTGCAACTATTAAAACAAGTTGGGGATGCCAACTCCTGATTGGTTCTTGCGCAGCTAAAATAGATGTCGATGCCAACTCATGTGATATTGCTGTGGGACTATTTAAAAAGTTGAGACTGCCAATTCCCAAATGGCTCGGGTGCAACTATGGAAGTCGAGGATGCCAACTCGTATGATACTGTTGTGCAACTATTTGAAAAGTTGAGGATACCAGCTCCTAATTGATTCTTATGCAATTATAAAAGTTCAGGATGCCAACACCTAGCTGGTTCTCATGCAACTGTGTAAAAAATCTTGTGTTTTACACAGAGATGTAATGAAGCTCTACAGAGAGATCATGTTTAACGAGACAATTGTAGTTTAGGGAATAATAGATGGATCAAAAATAGGATCCTGAACCATACCAATAGTGACAAAATTAGAACAGCTAGCCGTGAAAATCCAACTAAAACCTAGTTGTAGCTGTGTGATGCAGGGCACTGTACCATTTAGATATCATGGCAAAAAAAAGGCCTGCCAACTAAATGATCTAGAGCGTGGAACTATCCTGGAAATGCAGCCAACGGACGTATGAGCGTGTGCAACTAAAAAATGAAATTTAAAAACAGACTACCGACCGTCCTTTGTGCTGTAATCCAACTATGTTTGCCTCCCTGTGCAATGTTTACAACTAGCTAGCCAGCTATGCAGTGTACCATTTAGATATCATCTAAAATATGCCCTCCCAATTATAATTTCTAGAGCATGCAACTACCCTGTAGATGCAGCCAACTGGCATGAGAGGTTGTGCAACTGTAAAATGAAAAAATGTCCTGCCAACTAAATGATCTAGAGCATGCAACTATCATGCAGATGCAGCCAATTGACATATGAGCGTGTGCAACTGGAAAATGAAATTGAAAAACACACTCCTGATCGTCCTTCGTCCTGTAATCCAACTATGTTTCCATCCTGTGCAAATTTTACAACTAGCTAGCCAACTATTTCTTCCTCCGTTTGCAACTTACTAGAAAAAACAATAAAAAACATGGGTGAACCCGGATGCAAAAAGAGATGTACAACAACCTACACTATCCCATTATCTACTCGCTCTGGTTGAAACTCAAATCTCACATAATCCCCACGCCTCTCTAGTTCGAAAGCAGCACGAGAGCTATGCTCATGACGCCAACGCCACCATGGTCGTAACTGTGTGAAGCGGATGCGGTTAACCACCGCTATGGGCTGCCCAACAAACTCGTCCCCCGCCGTCGCACCCTCTCCGCGCTAGCCTCCCTCGTCCGATGAATACGAGCAATACCAGCCGCCCCTAGGCAGGACCTATGCGGGGTAATTGATAGGAGATACGGATAGAACCGAGGACAGAAGAAAATCCATGGGTAGGACCTTACCTGCGCTGGCGACGAGCAGTGAATCCCCCGCGCAAACATGGAAAATATTGAGAGAGAGAGGAGAGAGGCCGCTGGGAGCACCTACACGTCCTCCAATAGCCGAGTATAGGAGGAGGTGGTGGTGGTGCACGGCCGTCCGTGTGGACGTCGTCAATCGTGGAGGAGGCAGCCGGGTTCACGTGGTGATGGCGCGACACGGCGGCCCGATCTAGATGAGGCGGGTCTAGGACCTCATGCCCGGAGCTCGTGGGGGTGGCGAGTGATTGGGCCTCGTCTCTGCCGTGGTAGAGGGGGTGGAAGGACGAGCAGGGAGGGCCATGGCCTAGATCCATGGCTGCACGATGGCCTGGACCACACCATCGCCGGGGAGGAGCCGGGTAGGGGATCTCGGGGTCGAGCCAGAGGAGGAGGCCAGCATGTGGATGTGGTCATGCGGATCCGGTGAGGCCCGCGCACGGAGGAGGCGCTCGGAGGAGCTGACGGCGACGGCAACGGCGACGGCGACGACGCCTCGATCCAGAAGAATTGGGGGAACTGCGAGAGACAGCAGGGGGGATGGTGGGCTCAGCCGGCTCGGTGGATGGGGTGACGGGTGGGTGGGCTGCCGACCAGATGACACCTGAAGTGAGGACGCACGTGCGTGATTGAAATCGTGCGGTTCCCAGCCGGCCGCTCGGTTACGCAAAAAAGTGTGCGTGCACTTTTTAGATTTTAGGTATAAAATAAGGTAAAATAATGTTTTTGGAAGACCGTCATAACCAGTATTTTGCAGAGCGTTCAGGAGAGATTTTAACTCATGCATCAAACCACCTCTCCAAGTTTGCTCCTTGGAGTTTGAGTTAAACGTTTTAGCACCTGGTCCTTCACACAATCTCACTCCCCGACTCACAATTTTGCACGAGCGCTTTTCAAACACGCTTTGAAACAAAATCAAGTTCATTGGTTAGTCTCAGGACTGAGGATGAAAATCCTTGTCTTTGTAATCTTTGGATTGACACGATGACGGCGGCGTCAGGGCGTTGTATCCCTTTTCGAGCATGTTGTTGCGGAAGAAGTCAACATACTAGTGCGTGTTTAATTTGTAATTGCTCTGCTTTAGTTGTTCATTTTTTATACAGTGGCGGCGCCAGGATGGAAATCCTATGGGGTCATTAGTAAGCTGTGGCGTCATTAGCCTCTAAAATCCAAGGACCGTCAGTTGATTGCCTATTGAAGAAAGGAGGTTTTTGAAAAAGCTTTGGGGTCAGTTGACCCCACAGCTTACACGTAGGTTCGCTGCTGGTTTTTTACTCACTTTATTGATGTTTTTGGCCGCCTTCCATCAACTTTCATAAAGATGAATATGTGCATCACAATGATGCAGAGACCATATATATGTTCAACCTCTTTTTCCCAAAAAAAAATTAGTGTGCAATTGTGAGTAACATAGTTGAACTTAAATTAAAAATTCCTAGAGTAACCAAAATTAATACTAGATCAAATATATGTACCACTCTAATCCTAGTCGAAGGTGATCTCGATCGTCTCCTTTCCCTGGTCGGAACCCGACGCCTCGGCTTGTGGGTGTCCTCTGCCTTGGTGTGACCTCGGCGAGTGTGGACTCATAGCTGACTTTTTTGAGCTCAGGGAACAACTCTGTTTGTGTCCTATTCTTTTTAGCGTGCACAACTCGGGCATTGGTGTCCTCGCGGGAGGCATCGACGAACAACATGATTACCAGGTGCTACTCGACCGCGAGTTGGAGGGGGCATAAATCGCCGCGAACGCAATTTCATCGGCACGCTATGTCATGAATTGACCTTCATGGTACAGTGCTCCCCGATCTCATGCTCAACTAGCTCCCACTAATCAAATGAAATCTCCTCCCCCTACTCCTTAGAGCATGACAAGGACAGTAGTGGCAAAGTCCACTTTCCGCTGCCACAATATCATCGACAGTGGCGGCGGGCGGGCAGGCGATTTGAGGAGTGAGCATAGGGCTCAGAGGTCAATTTGGGCAGTAGAGATGGCTATGGTTTGGAGAGTTAATGGGGTGGAGGACAGCTTTATGCCCCCCCCCCCCCCCCCCCATGTTGCTTTGCTCGTTTATTTTTCTAGCTTCCCTTTCTTATTTTCCCTTCTTTTATGTTTTTTTGTTGATTTACTTCTTTTTCGGACTTGAATATCCACTAGTACGAGAACCCCTTGTTAGCAGTGTTCGATTCTGCCATCTACGTTTAACTTGTGCGCCGGCAGTGCGGCACTACTGGTACCATAATACTAGCAGCGTTTTCATCGAACGCTGCTAGTGATCGGCAAGCTAGCAGCCTGCCCACACTAGATGTTGATAGTTCTTTCTGACTTGGCGGCGCGTGGTTTCGCAAGATGTTGCAGATGGGGAGTGCCACTACCAGCGTCCGCAGATTGTACACGTGGGGAAGTCGGAGATCAGTTGGCCGCATCCTTGTCTTCCTCCAACTGCTGCTAACGTATGAAGTTGGTCGCGTGCCCTATTCCTAAACGCCCCTAGTTTTTACACAGTTTGATAGATATATCAATATGAAAAGAGTGAATTATATAACTATTATTGTGTATCAAATTTAACATGAATCATAAATGCAGCATACGCGTTTTTACAACATATTCATATGGTTCAGTTACAAGCGTGTATGTATGAGATGCCGAATCTGCAACACATTGTGTGGCCACTCCTGACTAGCTACATGATCCAAGAGCACTACTAGTCATCGAACCCCGTTTGTTCAAGCGCCAAGCTCGTTCAATTACCAAGCGGAGGATGGACCAGTCAAGGCAGTCATAGTCCTTTTGAACATCTAGCTTAAGAAAGAGGCCTTTATGGTGGTGACTCCTAACCTCCTGGACTAGCTCATGGAGGGCTAGGACCCTATCATGGATACGATGACCCTTAAGAATGCGGACTAGTAGGGGTGTGAGAGGCGCTCGGCCACTGGTGCAAAGCGTGTCACGCACATGTTCATAAGAATCCACTAGAGCACAGTTATCATTGTAATAGGCATAAAGTGTCGAATATTGGTCGCAGCAACTACTTTGGGGATCAGGGTAATGACACCAAAGCTGAGGCGTGCCATGTCAAGAGTCCCAGTATAGAATTCATGGAATATCGATATGATCACCAGGTGAAGCAGTGGCCAGAACTTGTGTAAAAAGGCCACCGACGGGCAATCAGGGCCACGCACCGAACTAGTCTTCATGGAAGTAATCGCCCTACCCACCTCCTCTGGCAATAATGGGAGAGTTAGGTCCCCATTCTCAATGGTGAAACTTTGGTCGCAACTGGCCAAAAGTCATCCGCCAAGGAAACCCCATAGTGGGGTTCCACATTGAGGAGCTCCTTATAGAAGGAGCGAAACCTAATCACTCTCGGCTGCTCAAGGAGGGCATCTTCGTCGCACAAACAAGGGATCAAGCATTTCCAACTACACCAATTAGTATTGGTTGGAAATATGAGGTATTAGTGTCCCCTTTCAGGAGCCAATTCATCCCTGCCCTTCTCTACCAGAAGAGCTCTTCACCCTTAAAAATCTTCATAAGGGACACTTTGTTTGGAAACGTAATAGAAAACAAAAAAGTTTGTCCTATGGATCGAACTCCCAGATCACTATGAAGATCCATACAAGGTTAGCTCGGATCGTTACCAATTTCGAGTTGCAACGGAAGAAGAGTTGGTGTAGATTGTTGATGAAGTCTCGCAAGCTTTTCACGAATGATCCCTCAAACGGAAGACCGAAAGCACGGCCTCTCTATGTATTACACGCGTGCAAGCTTCACGATCCGACGACGCTTCACCGTCCAGAGCTTTGCGTCGCAGGAGAACAAGAAGAGGGAGAATAGAACCTCAAGGGGCTTCTCTATTAAGAGGATTAGAAAAATAATTAGAACTACAACTAGTCTAGATCAAAACTAGAGTGAGGGGGGGGCACCTGGCATCAAGGGACTTGCATGTCTCAAAGATGAACGTCGCAATCGACCCAAGTGTCGCCCCCGTGACGACTAGAAAACCCTAACCTAAACTATCACCGGAACCAAGCCACCAGGATCCCCCTCCCTTCCACCACTAGTCGGAGCAGCCGGCAGGGGGTGAATTCACAGAGTGGCCAGTGGAGATTGGATGGGAGGAGATATTTGCCCTAGCCACCTAGGTGTGAGGAACTTTTCTTTGTTGAAGTTAAAATTAAGTAAAAGCTCTTGTCGACGAGCTGCAACCTAATAATACAACAAATGATGGAGGAACTCTAGTAGTATATTTCACAAAAAAAGGGTTATGTATTACTACTATATGTCATCATGCTATGAATTGGGAGGTGAGATGATCAACAGATATGTTTAGAAAATATTGGTGCTTTGACGTTAAGCTAGTAATTCATTTGTTTGGTTCAGCCATACTCCGTTTCACCACAAGGTTTTCTGCGATTTCTATACTTGCATTACAAATGTGTCACATCGGAATATTTTGTCCTTGTGTGAATCATAGGAAACCATTGAGGATTACACGGGTACAATAGCATAGGAGGCTCACACGCACTTGCGATCTTTCTCATGCTTCTTGGTTGATGACATTTAGAGCATCGATGCTTTCAAGATTGAGTCGCAATGGCTTGACAACAGGCACTCCCGGTGAATCTGCCCGAAAAGTCATGAGAGTCACATCCCGTTTGGTGCTTGCTAGATTCATCGTTTGTGTTCCGAATATGTCACTCTAGGTGCCCCCAACTTGAATTTCCAATACATCCCATTCCCTGTTGGATCATGCTATGTGACCGTCCATGCCATTCAACCCTCTTCACATTGTTTATCTCATTTCACACTTTTCCATTCTCCTCTAGTTCTCCTACCCACCATATGTTATCCCACTACATGGGGAATACACTACTTATTTGTAGGAGGCAAGCTAGTGACCAATGATGTGTGTGGCCAGTACATATATAATAATTGCTCCACCAAATGACACATGCCAACTTTTGTGCTCGTTTAATTCCAATTTGGGTGGTATAGTTGAAGACTTAACACTCATGGTATATTTACATGTTGCTACTAAAGTAAGTAAACCATCATAAAAGAGCCATTCCAAACTCCAGCTATTATATGTTTGTACTGCTACCACTACTTTAGATGCTACCATGCTACGAATACAGCAGGACACCTTGCTACTATCACCAAAGTCATTGGAATTCCCCCAAGAGGAAAGGTTACATATATATACTTGTGTTTGTTGTATAAACTTGGTGGATTTTTGGTTCATTCCAACGACATCGCACTAGTAGAAAAAGGGTCATCTGTCCTGGTTGGTAAGGGCCTTTTGTCCCGGTTTTTGAACCAGGACTAAAGGGTCGTTACTAATGCCCTAGCCCTTTAGTCCCGGTTCTTACACGAACCGGGACAGATGGGCCTTTGGTCCCGATTGGTGGCACCAACCGGGACCAATAGGCATCCACGTGTCAGCATTTTTGTGGCTGGGGTTTTTGTTTTTTTGAAAGGGGGGGGGGTTGGGGGTTTTGGGGGGTTAATTTAGGTGTTTCATATATTGTGTTAGCTAGCTAATTAATAGAGAGAAGTGTCCTCTCTTATGTCCGTGCTTCGTCGATGCTATATATACGTATAGAGAGCACTAGACACGCTAGCTAGTAAGCAAATGAAGGAAACAGAAGATCGTCATGAACATATGCATACAGAGAGAAGTGATATCGACCACCTCTCCTTCTCCGAGAGATTGGTCGAACAACAAGTTCTCGTATATCTATCCGACACTACCGGCTACATATATACAATAATTATCTCTTACAATATAATCTCCTAATTATATATGAACACAGAGTCCACATAGTATTCTCCGTCTTCAGCAATCACGTGGTCAAGGAAGAATGCCGCCAATTCCTCTTGAATTGCTTGCATACGATCTGGTGGTAGGAGTTCATCCCGCATCCGAAAGATCTAATTTGAACAAGGGGGTCAATGCATATATATATATATATGAATAAATGAAACTCAACACAAATTATGGTAATAAAATAAAATTGTGAATATTATTGCTTACGCACTTCATATTGTTCGTCAGAGTACCCCCGTTCACAGGTCGTGTGGCGGATGGACTCGCAAACTTAGTATCCACAGAAATCATTCCCTTGTTCCTGCCACAACCACTTTACAAGAAATAGAGGTCAATCAAACTGATAAGCAAGCATGCCAAATGGTATTGATGAAACTAGCGCTTGAATCACTAGGAGATGTGCGGAACATGTTACTATAGTACTTACTTTCGGGTGTCTAAATTGCAGCTTCTTCGGCAGTCCCGGAGCTTTTTTGGTGAATTTTCTCCAAACCCTGCCAGACAAATAAAACAATTACTTGATATCAGGAAATGAACAAAGTTGCTGATATGGTGGATAATGATCGATTTAACTTACTTCTCGAGCATTTGAGTCATGTCCGCATAGTCCTGTGGATCTTTTCATCTCGAGTCTAAGACGGTTACTAGTCCCTGCTCAAGCTTAATATCTAGGAGAATATAGTGGAAGCTGTGCACGCATGCATAACTCATCAATTACATTACTATAACCTGGACTAATAAGGGAAACCGAATATGCACAAGACAGTAACACTCACTTGAAGTTGCAAGGAAAGAGTATTATATCTTTGTTTTCATTTATTACCAACGATCATAGCAAGTTGGCCTCAGTATCTTCGGCACGATATTTAACCTCAGTTGCATCTATGAGATTTGTGTTAATGAACCCAATATCACCGATTTGTCTTTTCTTCAATTCGGCGATCTTCAATTTGCATAATATAGTGAGGATAATTATAAATACATGCAATGAAAGAGCTGAGCTATATAGAGAGACTTAATGACAGAAGTAGTGCTACTTACAGACAGTAGCAAGTGATCGTTGCTTTATCGAGGGCCTTTTGATTGAAAAACTGGAAGAACTCCTCAAATGGAACATTCAACAGTTCAATTCCAATGAGGTCATGCTCCTCTCTAACTCTCAGCGTCAAAGTATTCCTCCCCCCAGACTCTCTGTAGGTTTTCATGTACCAATCATGGAATCTTCGCATCATCATTGTTAGAGATCTTTCATCTTTGACGAGAGGCTTCCCATACTCGTATGTGTGTTCCTCCACCTCCAAGAAATCATAATGTACATCATCGGGCAGGTAATCTCCAAGATTGCTATAACCGGGCACCATCCTCGGATCATTAGTGACGATGTCGCTAGACACCTTGAGAGGGGGGCACGATTGGCTCGCTTGTTCGCCGAGCTGGGCAATTTTTTCCCAGCTCATCGTTCTTTTATCCTTTGATCACTGACAGTACTTCCCGACTGCTCCGCTTCGACAAATGTCTTTGCAATAATGCGCTCATAGTTGCCTTTCGGCAGAGACTTTGGTGGTTTTTTCAGGGCAGCCAGAGTGCGCTTCGCTTTCACCGGATCTACCTTCTCCTCCAGAGGTGGATGTTTCTTTGCTTTCACCCCTTGAAAGAAGTTCGTCACTTCGGCTCGCGCGATCTTCGCGTTCTTCTCTGGGGTCCTCTCGTATGGTAACTTCTCTGGAGTCTTCAGAGAAGGACCGAATCTGAATTGCCTCCCGCCTCTGGCTGTACTGCTAGGCGCCGGCAGAGCAGACGGAGCGGTTGCGGCTGTCTTCTTTCCTTGCTTACGAGGCGGAGGAGAAGGACTACGACGCGCCGGAGCAGCCGGAGCGGCGGCGGGTCTCTTCCGCCCTTGCTAACGAGGCGGAGAAGGAGGAGGCTGGCTGCTCGGGCGCCCCGGCGCAGGTGGAGAAGGAGGCGAGGTGCCGCCACGCGCCGGAGAAGGAGGCTGGGTGTCCTGATCACTCGTCGGAGGAGGAGGCGGAGGAGGAGGCAGAGTGCCCTTACTCGCCAGAGGAGGAGGAGGAGGAGGTGGAGGAGTCCAGTTCGGAAGGTTGATGAGCTCCTTCCGCCATAGGCATGGAGTCTTCAGAGCAGAACCCAGCCGAGTCTCCCCTTTACCGGTAGGGTGGTCAAGATGGAGGTCCTCAAATCCCTCCATTATTTCGTTCACCGTCACCCTGGCATATCCTTCTGGAATCGGACGACAGTGAAAAGTTGCGCCGGGTTCAGGAGGTCGAACAGAGCCGACAGCCGCCTTGACTTTGAAGTTCTGCCATTGCATCATAAGGTGGCAATGTTGAGACTCCGTGATAGCATCCACGGGGTAGCTAGTAGGAGCCGTCAAGACATGCTCCAGCTGAAGCAGGTCGGTGGAAGCCACGCTGCTTCTCCGCTGAGATGGCGGGGTAGCTTCGGGGGTAGTTTTGGCAGGTTGCTTGCTACAAGCTACTTCTCGTTCCTCTAGCGCTTGAACCCTTCCGTGCAGCGTCTGAATTTGGGCCTGCTCCACTTTTTTCCTCCTCTCCTGGCATTTTTAACCGCATGCGTCCGGAAAACCAGCCTTCCACGGAACGGAGCCTGGCGTGCCTCGTGTCCATCCAGGGTGCTCAGGATTCCCGAGGGCCATTGTGAGCTCGTCGTTCTCTCTGTCTGGAACGAACGTTCCTTGCTGCGCTGCATCGATATAGTGCTTAAGCCTCCTGACTGGTATTCTCATTTGCTCGTCCGTCCAAACGCACTTCCCAGATACAGAGTCCAAGGTTCCGCCAGCCCCGAAGAACCAAGTCCGGCAATGGTCTGGCCAGTTCATTGTATCTGGTTCGATCCCTTTATCAAGCAGATCATTCTCAGCCTTGGCCCACTTAGGCCGGGCTTTGAGTTAGCCACCTGACCCCGTGCGATGGTGAAGCTTCTTTTTTGCAGCATTTTTCTTGTTTGTCGCCGACATCTTCTTACTCTTTTCCGATGTCTTGTGGGCCACAAATGCGGGCCAGTGATCTCTGATCTTCTCATATTTGCCGATGAATTCTGGTGTCTCTTCTTTGTCGACAAACGTTTTCAGCTCATTCTTCCACCTCCTGAATAGGTCTGTCATCTTCTTAAGAGCATGAGACTTTATTAATTGCTCTTTAACTGGCTTCTCCGAATCCTCCTCTGGCGGTAGGGTGAAATTTGCCTTCAGCTCAATCCAAAGATCATCTTTCTGCATATCATTGACATAAGACACCTCAGGCTCGCCGTCAACATCACCAGGGTCATCTTGTCTGATCTTATACCGCAATGCACTGCATACCGGGCATGCGTTCAGATCCTTGTATGCACCGCGGTAGAGGATGCAGTCATTAGGGCATGCATGTATCTTCCGCACCTCCAATCCTAGAGGGCATACGACCTTCTTTGTTGCGTATGTACTGTCGGGCAATTTGTTATCCTTTGGAAGCTTCTTCTTCAATATTTTCAGTAGCTTCTCAAAT
Source organism: Triticum urartu (assembly GCF_003073215.2). Lineage (NCBI taxonomy): Eukaryota > Viridiplantae > Streptophyta > Magnoliopsida > Poales > Poaceae > Triticum > Triticum urartu. The sequence goes on from NC_053028.1 coordinate 20,355,292, forward strand.
CCTTTGTCAGGCACAACATTCTCTACCTTCCACTACAGCAATTCCAGTACGGTACCGAGCTTTGTGTTGCCATCTTCGCAATTGGGGTACAACCCTTTTTTGTGATCCTCTAACATGCGATCGAACTTCAGCTTCTCCTTTTGACTTACGCATTGCGTCCTTGCATCGACAATGACCCGGCAGAGATCATCATCATCGGGCACATCGTCTGGTTCCTCTTGATCTTCAGCAGCTTCCCCCGTTGCAGCATCATTGGGAACATCGTATGGTTCCTCTTGATCTTCGGCAGCTTCCCATGTTGCAGCATCACCGTATTCAGGGGGCACATAGTTGTCATCGTCCTCTTCTTCTTCACCGTCTTCCATCATAACCCTTATTTCTCCGTGCCCCGTCCAAACATTATAGTGTGGCATGAAACCCTTGTAAAGCCGGTGGGTGTGAAGGATTTTCCGGTCAGAGTAAGACTTTGTATTCCCACATTTAGGGCATGGACAACACATAAAACCATTCTGCTTGTTTGCCTCAGACACTTCGAGAAAATCATGCACGCCCTTAATGTACTCGGAGGTGTGTCTGTCACCGTACATCCATTGTCGGTTCATCTGCATGCATTATATATAATTAAGTGTGTCAAAAACCATTACAGAACATCATGAATAGATAATTAAGTGACCAAATTAATAGAAGTTCATCATCACATTAAAACCAAAGTACATACATAGTTCTCATCTAACAACATATAGCTCTCCAGAGCATCTAATTAATTAAACCATACATTGAAACTATGTAAAACATTTCAATGCGAAAACAAATGCGATCATAATCGCAACCAAGGTAACAATTGATCCAACGGCATAATGATACCAAGCCTCGGTATGAATGGCATATTTTCTAATCTTTCTAATCTTCAAGCGCATTGCATCCATCTTGATCTTGTGATCATCGACGACATCCGCAACATGCAACTCCAATATCATCTTCTCCTCCTCAATTTTTTTATTTTTTCCTTCAAGTAATTGTTTTCTTCTTCAACTAAATTTAACCTCTCGACAATAGGGTCGGTTGGAATTTCCGGTTCAACTACCTCCTACATAAATAAAATCTATGTCACGTTGGTCGGCATAATTGCCATAAACAATAAATGAACCAAATAGTTATAAAAAGATAATATATATACCACATCTGAATCATAGACAGGACGAGGGCCGACGGAGGCGGATACCAAAACCATCGCACTATATAATAACAAGCAATAAAATAGTAAGAAAATTAGACAAGTATCTATCTAAAGTAAGAATGTTTTTCTTTCAGAAAGAAGATAAGAACAAGAGGCTCACCATGGTGGTGCCGGCGACGAGATCGGCGTGGGCAATCGACGGCGGTGAAGACGGGAATGGGACGTGATGGGCCGCTAAACCTAGACAAATCTCAAGGAAAATGGAGCTTTGAGGTCGAGCTTCGACAGGAGAAAGCTTAACTAGTGTGGCTCGGGCATTTCATCGAACACCTCATGTGCATAGGAGGTGAGCTAGAGCACCACAAAGCCCTCCCCTCGCCGGCCAGAGAAAAACAGAGCACTGGAGTGCTCTGCTCGCGGGCGAGGGGTATATATAGGCACCTCATTGGTCCCGGTTCGTGGCATGAACCGGAACTAAAGGGCAGCCTGTGGTCCCGGTTCAAGCCACCAACTGGGACCAATAGTGGTGAGCCAGGAGCGAGGCCCATTGGTCCCGGTTCATCCCACCAACCGGGACCAAAGGGGCCAGACGAACCGGGACCAATGCCCCCACAAGGCCCGGCAGGCCCCTGGCCTCACGAACCGGGACCAATGCCCCCATGGGTCCCGGTTCTGGACTGAACCAGGACTAATGGGCTGACCCGGCCTGAACCAAAGCCCTCTTTTCTACTAGTGTCGTCATGGGGCTCATGTCTATGATTACTCATGATGGATTGTGCAAACGAAATATTGTAGCATGTAGTTGCAATTAGCACGAAAACTCCCAGAAGCATAATGGGTTATTGATATAGAAAAGAAAAAATGGAGGAGGATATTATTTGACTTCTCTAATAAGAAAATTATTCATATTTTATCCTTGTGAGATTTGTCATAATATGATCCAGACAACACAATTTTAATGGGGCATCTATTTCTTACGGTATTAATTTTCTGAACAAACCATTGCATTTTTCTTCTAGAGTACACAAAAAACATACCATATTTTTAAAGAAGAGAGAAAATAGTTACAAGAAGTCTATCAAGTTGCGAACAACCTCGTAGACAGGCACCCACTCCACACCAAAATGTAGAAGAAAACTAGACTACTCTCTAACGAAAACGTTGTAAGCCTCCTGCTCTGTTGATTGAGCGCCTTAGCTTTTAGTTCACACATGAGTATATGCTAACTTGCATAATTTGATTTGAGATGACCTTTGAAGGTTGATTGAGCACCCTAGCTTTTAGTTCACACATGAGTTGCTTTGATATTCTGATACAAACCGACCTAGTCTATTGTTGAGATGGACACCCTTGATTGTACATCTCAATAATGCGAGCCATCCACTGCGGATCACCCAATGGACTACCCATCAATATTAACGGAAAATATGAGTAGTATTGTTTGGTTTAAGGGGTACAATAGAAATACATACAAAACAAATACCAGGGCTGGACCCAGGGCTGGCCCTATATTTTGGAAGGCCCTAGGCGACCTCGGAGACATGGGATTTTCAGTTAAACATTTTAGCACATGGTCCTTCACACAATTCCAATGGTGGAAACTTTGGCAGCAATCCAGAAGAGCTCTTCACCCTTAAAAATCTCCATAAGGGACACTTTGTTGGGAACGTAATAGAAAACAAAAAAATTGTCCTATGGATCGAATTCCCAGATCACTATGAAGATCTATACAAGGTTAGATCGGATCGTTACCAACTTCGAGTTGCAGCGGAAGAAGAGTTGGTGTAGATCATTGATGATGTCTCTCAAACTTTTCACGAACAATCCCTCAAACAGAAGACCGAAACCACGACCTCTCTATGTATTGCACGCGTACGGGCTTCACGATCCGACGATGGTACCGTCCAGAGCTTTGCATCGCAGGAGAATTAGAAGAGGGGGAAGAGAACCTCAAGGGGCTTGTCTAGATCAAAACTAGAGAGAGGAGATGGGCACCTGGGATCAAGGGACTTGCATGTCTCAAAGATGAACGTCGCCATCCACCCAAGTGTCGCCCCCCGCGAAGACTAGAAAACCCCAACCTAAACTATTACCAGAACCAGGGCACCGGGATTCCCCTCCCTACCACCACTAGCCGGAGCAGCCGGCAGGGGCTGAATTCATGGAGTGGCTAGTGGAGATTGGATAGCAGGAGAACTTTGCCATAGCCACCTGAAGGATAGGGCCCTAGAGGCAATAATAAAGTTATTATTTATTTCCTTATATCATGATAAATGTTTATTATTCATGCTAGAATTGTATTAATCGGAAACATGATACATGTGTGAATACGTAGACACACAGAGTGTCACTAGTATGACTCTACTTGACTAGATCGTTGATCAAAGATGGTTATGTTTCCTAGCCATAGACAAAGAGTTGTCATTTGATTAACGGGATCACATCATTAGGAGAATGATGTGATTGACTTGACCCATTCTGTTAGCTTAGCACTTGATCGTTTAGTTTGTTGCTATTGCTTTCTTCATGACTTATACATGTTCCTATGACTATGAGATTATGCAACTCCCATTTACCAGAGGAACACTTTGTGTGCTACCAAACGTCACAACGTAATTGGGTGATTATAAAGATGCTCTACAGGTGTCTCCGAAGGTACTTGTTGGGTTGGCGTATTTCGAGATTAGGATTTGTCACTCCGATTATCGGAGAGGTATCTCTGGGCCCACTCGGTAATACACATCAGTTAATCCTTGCAAGCATTGCAACTAATGAGTTAGTTGTGGGATGGTGTGTTACGTAACGAGTAAAGAGACTTGTCAGTAACGAGATTGAACTAGGTATTGAGATACCGACGATCGAATCTCGGGCAAGTAACATACCGATGACAAAGGGAACAACGTATGTTGTTATACGGTTTGACTGATAAAGATCTTCGTAGAATATGTAGGAGCCAATATGAGCATCCAGGTTCCGCTATTGGTTATTGACTGGAGACGTGTCTCGGTCATGTCTACATAGTTCTCGAACCCATAGGGTCCGCATGCTTAAAGTTCGATGACGGTTATATTATGAGTTTATGGTTTTTGATGTACCGAGGGTAGTTCGGAGTCCCGGATGTGATCATGGACATGACGAGGAGTCTCGAAATGTTCGAGACGTAAAGATCAATATATTGGACGACTATATTTGGATACCGGAATGGTTTCGGGTGAGATCGGGATAATACCGAAGCACCGGAAGGTTATCAGAACCCCCCGGGAGGTATATGGGCCTTAATGGGATTTAGTGGAAAGGAGGGGAAAGGAGCAAGGGAGGGCCCCCCCCCCCCAAGCCTAATCCGAATTTGGCGGGGGGGGCGGCCCCCCTTTCCTTCCTCCCTCCTTCCTCTTCCTTCCATCTCCCTCTCCAAATAGGAAAGGGAAGAGTCCTACTCCTGGTAGGAGTAGGACTCCCCCCTTGGGCGCGCCTCCTCCCCTCCTTTATATATGGAGGAGAGGGGCACCCCATAGACACAACAATTGATCTCTTTGATCTTTTAGCCGTGTGCGGTGCCCCTCTCCACCATAGTGCACCTCGATAATTTCGTAGTGGTGCTTAGGCGAAGCCCTACAACGGTAGAATATCAACATCGTCACCATGCCGTTGTGCTGACGGAACACTCCCTCAAAGCTCGGCTAGATCGTAGTTCGAGGGACGTCATCGAGTTGAACGTGTGCAGAACTCGGAGGTGCCGTGCGTTCGGTACTTGATCGGTTGGATCATGAAGACGTATGACTACATCAACCGCGTTGTGCTAACGCTTCCGCTTTCGGTCTACGAGGGTACGTGGACACACTCTCCCCTCTCGTTGCTATGCATCACCATTATCTTGCGTGTGCATAGGAAATTTTTTTTGAGATTACTACGTTCCCCAACAATGGCATCCGAGCCTGGTTTTATGCGTAGATGTTATATGTACGAGTAGAACACAAGTGAGTTGTGGGAGATACAAGTCATACTGCTTACCAGCATGTCATACTTTGGTTCGGCGGTATTGTTGGATGAAGCGGCCCGGACCGACATTACGGTACGCTTACGGTAGACTGGTTCTACCGACGTGCTTTGCACACAGGTGGCTGGCGGGTGTCAGTTTCTCCAACTTTAGTTGAACCGAGTGTGGCTACGCTCGGTCCTTGAGAAGGTTAAAACAACACTAACTTGACGAACTATCGTTGTGGTTTTGATGCGTAGGTAAGAACGGTTTTTGCTCCGCCCGTAGCAGCCATGTAAAACTTGTAACAACAAAGTAGAGGACGTCTAACTTATTTTTGCAGGGCATGTTGTGATGTGATATGGTCAAGACATGATGCTATATTTATTGTATGAGATGATCATGTTTTGTAACGAAGTTATCGGAACTGGCAGGAGCCATATGGTTGTCGCTTTATTGTATGCAATGCAATCGCCCTGTAATTGCTTTACTTTATCACTAAGCAGTGGCGGTAGTCGTAGAAGCAATAGTTGGCGAGACTACAACGATGCTACGATGGAGATCAAGGTGTCGCGCCGGTGACAATGGTGATCATGACGGTGCTTCGAGATGGAGATCACAAGCACAAGATGATGATGGCCATATCATATCACTTATATTGATTGAATGTGATGTTTATCTTTTATGCATCTTATCTTGCTTTGATTGACAGTAGCATTATAAGATGATCTCTCACTAAATTTCAAGATAAAAGTGTTCTCCTAAGTATGCACCGTTGCCAAATTTCGTCGTGCCCAGACACCACGTGATGATCGGGTGTGATAAGCTCTACGTCCATCTACAACGAGTGCAAGCCAGTTTTGCACACGCAGAATACTCAGGTTAAACTTGACGAGCCTACCATATGCAGATATGGCCTCGGAACACTGGAGACCGAAAGGTCGAGCATTAATCATATAGTAGATATGATCAACATAATGATGTTCACCATTGAAAACTACTCCATCTCACATGATGATCGGACATGGCACTAGTGCAGAACCAGGAAATAGCACCGGTTCGTAAGGCCCTTTAGTGCCGGTTCGGTAACCGGCACTAAAGTGTGGGCACTAAAGCCCCCCCCCCCACTTTAGTACCGGTTCAGCACGAACCGGTGCTAAAGGGCAACCACGTGGCACGAGCCAGCTCCGTGGGCGCGTAGGACATTAGTACCGGTTGGTAACACCAACCGGTACTAAATGTTTGGGTGTGTTTTGGTTTTATTTTTTAATTTTACTTTAATTTTGTGTTTTCAATTTAATTTAGTGATTGTTTTACATTATAATGAGTTGTTAAATCATTAGGTGAATGTACCGCAGATTAGTTTGACTGGATGCATGTGGATCCTAGCTAAGTCATCAAGTATATGTCATATCCATATTATATATACTTGATCACCTAATTAAGTGATCGAGGTAATATGGATATGGCATATACTTGATCACTTAGCTAGAAATCATCATCATCATCATATTAATATAAAAACTCTTGCATCATATATATCATCACCAACAACAGTTTTCATAGCTAGCTAAAAATCATCATATAATAGTCGTCTCATTACCACTACTTAATCATCATATATTCATTACCGCTATCTAATCACCACCAACACTAGCTTAAAGAAGAAACATTCACTTGTACCAGAAGCAAAGATATCATCGAGTTCAACATGGTAATGATATTATAAGCGTTCATAACACCACAAAAGCAAATCACTCTTTGAGATTAAGTTCAGGACGAAGAACACGGACATGAGAGGACAAGTACTAAGAGCATGAACTAGCTAATTAATCACTCATGCTGCTCTCTCTCAGGTAAAATAGCATAGAACATGTATAGCTTTCCTGATTCATCATATTGGAGCATGCAGGTGAACATGTCTCCTAATCGTGGGTTGCGCTTATGATTGCTGCCCCCTAGTACTTCTCTGCGATCGTTCACAATTTTGCTCCAGTCTTTTACTATTAAGCATTCCTTGCTATTAGAAATCCTGAATGCACTAAAGTGCATTGTAGGATATCTTGGCCGTAAGCTAACAATATTCATGGTACCTTTAGTCTCGATCCAATCAGGCACAACATTCATCGGGAGTCCCTGTTGAAGAACATCGTATAGTAACATACTTAGCAATGAAGTTTAGCTTAAAAAATAATGTATGCAAAAGATGCACTGAGGAGAAATAGTAGAAATCTTACCATCTTTCCTAAATATATGTGACCGTAGTTCAGTATGAACACTATTGGTCGCACGTTTTGAGTACTAACATTTCTAAGTGCAGGAAAAAAATTTGTCTTGACAGCATCAAGATCCTCAAGCCATGAAACATAATGACTTGTCTCCTCGCAGTTTAGTTCAGCCCCGGGACAGTGGACGGTCCTGTCTACCAAGCACCGGACATGTTTGCTTGATTGGAAATAAGCTGTCAATATAAATTGAGATCTATTAATTCAACTGGTTCAAATAATCTCATATCGAAGACATAAATATGGTTGAGAAACTCACATAATGGTAGAACTGGAGGCGTCTGCACATCGATCCAGATGTCTTTATTACCTTCAATATCATCTTCCGGACGAATATCAAAGGTGATAACCATATCAGGCTCAAATGCATAAGCCTTGCATAGTGCTTGCCAAGTTTTGCATTCAAAATAGGTGTATGTGTCTGCATTGTATAATTTGACGTTGAAGGTACAACCATTCTCGGTCTTCAAGTAAACTCTTTTTACCTCCATAGTTTCGTTAGGACTGAAACCTATCTTATCCAAGACAAAAATTCTTGCATGGCAAGGGATACGCTAGTAGAATAGTGAAAAATTAAAATTAAAAGTTGAAGCAAATGAAGCATAAGTCATGCTTAATTACGAAAAAAGACTTGTCGTTGTGACTTACTGTATCCACTTCGAAATTCTCATCCAGCTTGATGCTGAAGCGTCTATCATCAACTAGAAAATTTCTGCCGCACAGGCCGTGCTGGTCTTCGCAGTATTCGCACATAATGAAATCGTGTTCGTCGTCAGACGAATGTTCATAGGTGAAATATTAAACAATTATTAGTTCTATTAATTCAACTAATTCTGTTAATTCAACTAGTTCAACTAATTAATTCAACTAATTCAACTAAGCACTTACGAAAAATATACCTAAATAAAGTAGCTCAACTAATTCAACTAACTAGTTCAACTAATTAATTCAACTAAACTAGTTATATTAATTTTTTTACTAAAAATAAGGTAGCTAGTTCTATATAATAAAATGTTAATTAGATAACCAAATCTCATATAACTAAATTAAATATATATCTAACATATAATTTATATCTAATTCATCTAACATTTGACATTAATATCTAACATATGTTCATATATAGGTGAAACATTAAACACTTGCTAGTTCTATTAATTCAACTAAGCATTTACTAAAAATAAACTAGTTCTATTAATTTCTTACTAAAATAAAGTAGGTAGTTCTATATAGTAATATTTTGATTAGATCATCAAATCTCATATGCCTAAATTTTCTTACTAAAAACAACTAGTTCTATTAATTCAACTAATTCAACTAAGAATTTACTAAAAATAAACTAGTTCTATTAATTTTCTTACTAAAATATATAAAGTAGCTATATATAGTAATATTTTAATTAGATCATCAAATCTCATATACCTAATTTTTTTTACTAAAAATAAACTAGTACTAATTCAACTAGCTAGTTCAACTAAGCATTTACTAAAAATAAAATAGTTATATTAATTCAACTAGTTCAAATAATCTCATATACCTAATTAATTAATATCTAGCTAATTTATCTAACAATTGACATTAATATTTAACTTCTCTATCTAATTCATCTAACAATTGACATTAATATTTAACTTCTCTATCTAATTCATCTAACATTAACATTCTAACATTCTTATCTAGGTAATTCATCTAACTAACAATTTGACATGCATTAATCTAAAACACAGAAAATAGAAAATAAGTACAAAAATTGTGGCGTATGTGTGCGTGCGTGTGTGTGTGTGTATGTGTGTGTGTACGTACGAGCGGGGGCGGCGGCGCGAGACGGCGACGACGGGGGCGGCGCGACGGGGGCGGCGGCGTACTGGCGGCGGCGCGAGACGGGGACAGCGCGACGGGGGCGGGGACGGCCGGGGCGCGCGCGACGACGGGGACGGGGACGGCCGGGGCGCGTGCGACGACGTGGACGGGGACGGCCGGGGCGCGACGACGGCGACGGGGATGGGGCACGATACGGGGCGGGGGCGGGGGCGGCGACGAAGACGAACAGGATCTAACTGAAAATTTTCGTAAGTGTTGTATATATAGGAGAGGCTTTTAGTACCGGTTGGAGCCACCAACTGGTACTAAAGGTGGTGCGCTGTCACCCGCGGTGCACAAAGTTTAGTCCCACCTCGCCGAGCGAAGGGCAGCCGCATTGGTTTATAAACTCAACCGCGGCTGCTCCTTCGAACTCCTCTATATAGCAGGCTTCTGGGCCTAACTATGGCGCGCTGCCCTGTGAGCCTGCCGGACCTTCTGGGCCTGAATTTGCACGCCCTAGGTCTGGCAGGCCCACTGGGCAGCGCCTCAACAATTTTTTTATAGTTTTTTCCTTTTCTGCATTATTTATTTTCTTCTATTTATTTTTGAGTAATTTTTTATATAGTTTTTTCTTTTCTGCATTATTTATTTTCTTCTATTTATTTTCTCGTCCGAAACCCTGATACTCCGACAGACATTGTCCAGTTTGTACACGAAGTGCGTCCAGTTTTTGCCGTGACCCTCTCTACTCTTACGCATATGCCATGCGGGTGAAATGATGAAACCATGCCAAAATTCAACATTTTCAGAATTCATTTTGTAGTGATTTTCAATTTCACGGTCATTTAGCTCTCTAAACAATTCGGTAAATGACTGAAAAACAGCAAATAATGTCATAACGTGTTGGAAATTGATTACGCCGCTTTGAATGATGCATATTGAATGCAAAAGAAGTCGGGAGTTCAAATAAGTATAAAAACATTGAAGTGCCGTGTAACGGATGAGTTCTCGTCCGAAACCCTGATACTCCGAAAGACATTGTACAGTTTGTACACAAAGTACGTCTAGTTTTTGCCGTGACCCTCTCTACTCTTTAGCACATGCTATGCGGGTGAAATGATGATACCATGCCAAATTTCAACATTTTCAGAGTTCATTTTCTAGTGATTTTCAATTTCACGGTCATTTAGCTCTTTAAACAATTCGGTAAATGACTGAAAAACAGCAAATGATGTCAGAACGTGTTGGAAATTGATGACGTCACTTTGAATGCTGCATACTGAACGCAAAAGAAGTCGGTAGTTCAAATAAGTATAAAAAACATTGAAGTGCCCATGTAAAAGATGAGTTCTCGTCCGAAACCCTGATACTCCGAAAGACATTGTACACGAAGTGCGTCCAGTTTTTGCCGTGACCCTCTCTACTCTTTCGCACATGCTATGCGGGTGAAATGATGATACCATGCCAAATTTTAACATTTTCACAGTTCATTTTGTAGTGATTTTCAATTTCACGGTCATTTAGCTCTCTAAACAATTCGGTAAATGACTGAAAAGAGCAAATGATGTCAGAACGTGTTGGAAATTGATGACGCCGCTTTGAAACACAAGAAGTCCGGAGTTCAAATAAGTTATTAAAAATAAAAAAGAGGTGCAATGCTAGTTAATTTGCTTCAAGCCTTTCGGAATAGTGTAGACTGCACTGCACATAGCTCAGTGCACTCTATGCTATTCCGAAAGGCTTGAAGCTAAGCAATGTGCAGGTGAGCATTGCGCCTCTTCGTCATTGTCTTTGCACTCACGGCTTATAAACCGCTCATACTGCCCCTCTCTTGGCGAGGTGGGACTAAAAATCATCTTACTAAGAAACTCTAGTACCGGTTCATGCCATGAACCGGTACTAAAGGTCTTCATGGGGCCCCGGCCTGACCACAGCCTGACACAGCCTCATTAGTACCGTTTCATGGCAGCCTAGCCATTGGAACCGACACTAATGGTCACATTAGTGCCGGCTCAAATTCAAACCGGCACTAATGTGCTTCACATTTGACCCTTTTTCTACTAGTGTGGTTTAGTTGATTTGGATCACGTGATCATTTAGATGACTAGAGGGATGTCTATCTAAGTGGGAGTTCTTAAGTAATATGATTAATTGAACTTTAATTTATCATGAACTTAGTCCTGGTAGTATTAGCATATCTATGTTGTAGATCAATTGCTCGCGTTTAGCTCCCCTGTTTTATTTTTGATATGTTCCTAGAGAAAAATAAATTGAAAGATGTTAGTAGCAAAGATGCGGACTAGCTCCGTGATCTGAGGATTATGCTCATTGCTGCACAGAAGTATTATGTCCTTGATGCACCTCTAGGTGACAGAACTATTGCAGGAGCAGATGCAGACGTTTTGAACGTTTTGACAAAAGCTCAGTATGATAACTACTTGATAGTTTAGTGCACCATGCTTTCCGGCTTAGAACCGGGACTTCAAAAATGTTTTGAACACCACAGAGCATATAAGATGTTCCAAGAGTTGAAATTGGTATTTCATGCTCATGCCCGTGTCGAGAGGTATGAGACCTCTGACATTACTTTGCCTACAAGATGGAGGAGAATAGCTCAACCAGTAAGTATGTGCTCAGATTGTCTGAGTACTACAATCACTTGAATCAAGTGGGAGTTAATCTTCCAGATAAGATAGTGATTAACAGAGTTATCTAGTCACTATCACCAAGTTGCTAGCACTTCGTGATGAACTATAATATGCAAGGGATAACGGAAGCGATTCCCAAGCTCTTCGTGATACTGAAATCGACGAAGGTAGAAATCAAGAAAAGCATCAAGTGTTGATGGTTAACAAGACCACTAGTTTCAAGAAAAGGGCAAAGGGAAGAAGGGGAACTTCAAGAAGAACGGCAAGCGAGTTGCTGCTCAAGTGAAGAAGCCCAAGTCTGGACCTAAACCTGAGACTAAGTGCTTTTACTGCAAAGGGACTAGTCACTGGAAGCGGAACTTCCCCAAGTATTTGGCGGATAAGAAGGATGGCAAAGTGAACAAAGGTATATTGGATATACATGTTATTGATGTGTACTTTACTAGTGTTTATAGCAACCCCTCAGTATTTGATACTAGTTCAGTTGCTAAGAGTAGTAACTTGAAACGGGAGTTGCAGAATGAACAGAGACTAGTTAAGGGTGAAGTAACGATGTGTGTTGGAAGTAGTTCCAAGAATGATATGATCATCATCGCACACTCCCTATACTTTCGGGATTAGTGTTGAACCTAAATAAGTGTTATTTGGTGTTTGCGTTGAGCATGAATATGATTTGATCATGTTTATTGCCATACGGTTATTCATTTAAGTTAGAGAATAATTGTTATTCTGTTTACATGAATAAAACCTTCTATGGTTATACACCCAATGAAAATGGTTTGTTGAATCTCGATCATAGTGATACACATATTCATAATATTGAAGCCAAAAGATGCAAAGTTAATAATGATAGTGCAACTTATTTGTGGCACTGCTGTTTAGGTCATATTTGTGTAAAGCGCATGAAGAAAATCCATGTTGATGGGCTTTTGGAATCACTTGATTATGAATCAGTTGATGCTTGCGAACCATGCCTCATGGGCAAACATGACTAAGACTCCATTCTCCATAACAATGGAGCGAGCAACTGACTTATTGGATATAATACATACTGATGTATGAGGTCCGATGAGTGTTGAGGCTCGCGGCGGGTATCGTTATTTTCTGACCTTCACAGATGATTTGAGCAGATATGGGTATATCTACTTGAAGAAACATAAGTCTGAAACATTTGAAAAGTTCAAAGAATTTAAGAGTCAAGTGGAAAATCATCGTAACAAGAAAATAAAGTTTCTACGATCTGATTGCAGAGGCGAATATTTGAGTTACAAGTTTGGTCTTCAATTAAAACAATGTGGAATAGTTTCGCAACTCACGCCACCTGGAACACCACAGCGTAATGGTGTGTCCGAACATCGTAATCGCACTTTACTAGATATGGTGCGATCTATGACGTCTCTTACTGATTTACCGCTATTGTTTTGGGGTTATGCATTAGAGACAGTTGCATTCGCGTTAAATAGGGCACCATCTAAATCCGTTGAGATGACACCGTATGAACTATGGTTTGGCAAGAAACAAAAGCTGTCATTTCTTAAAGTTTGGGGTTACGATGCTTATGTGAAAAAGTTTCAAACTGATAAGCTCGAACCCAAATCGGAGTAGTGCGTCTTCATAGGATACCCAAAAGAACCTGTTGGGTACACCTTCTATCACAGATCCGAAGGCAAGATATTTTGTTGGTAAAAGTGGATCGTTTCTAGAGAAGAAGTTTCTCTCGAAATAAGTGGGTGGGAGGAATGTAGAAATTGACAAGGTAATTGTACCTTCTCCCGAATTGGAAAGTAGTTCATCACAGAAATCAGTTCTAGTGATCTCTACACCAATTAGTGAGGAAGCTAATGATGGTGATCATGAAACTTCAGATCAAGTTACTACCGAACCTCGTAGGACAACCAGAGTATGGTCTGCACCAGAGTGGTACGGTAATCCTTTCTGGAAGTCATGTTACTTGACCATGACAAACCTACGAACTATGAGGAAGCGATGATGAGCCCAGATTCCGCAAAATGGCTTGAGGCCATGAAATCTGAGACGGGATCCATGTATGAGAACAAAGTGTGGACTTTGATTGACTTGCCTGATGATCAGTGAGTCATTAAGAATAAATGGATCTTCAAGAGGAAGACGGACACTGATAGTAGTGTTATTGTATACAAAGCTCGACTTGTTGCAAAAGGTTTTCGACAAGTTCAAGGGGTTGACTATGATGAGACTTTCTCATCCGTAGCGATGCTTAAGTCTGTCTGAATCATGTTAGCAGTTGCCGCATTTTATGAAATCTGGCAAATGGATGTCAAAACTACATTCCTTAATGGATTTCTTAAAGAAGAGTTGTATATGATGCAACCAGAAGGTTTTGTCGATCCTAAAGGTGCTAACAAAGTGAGCAAGCTCCAACGATCCATCTCTGGACTGGTGCAAGCATCTCAGAGTTGGAATATATATGCTTTGATAAAGTGATCAAAACATATGGTGTTATACAGACATGCGGTAAAGCCTGTATTTACAAGAAAGTGAGTGGGAGCACAACAGCATTTCTGATAAGTATATGTGAATGACATATTGTTGATTGGAAATAATGTAGAATTTTCTGGAAAGCATAAAGGAGTGTTTGAAAGGAATTTTTCAAAGAAAGACCTCGGTGTAGCTACTTACATAATGAGCATCAAGATCTATAGAGATAGATCAAGACGCTTGATATATTTTCAATGAGTACATACCTTGACAAGATTTTGAAGTAGTTAAAAATAGAACAGTCAAAGAAGGAGTTCTTGCCTGTGTTGCAAGGTGTGAAGTTGAGTAAAGACTCAAAACCTGACAACTTCAGAAAATAGAAAGAGCATGAAAAGCCATTCCCTATGCCTCAGTCATAGGTTCTACAAAGTATGCTATGCTGTGTATCAGACCTATTGTGTACCTCACCACAAGTTTGGCAAGAGGGTACAATAGTGATCCAGGAGTAGATCACTGGACAGCGGTCAAAAATATCCTTAGTGGAATAAGGAAATGTTTCTCGGTTATGGAGGTGACGAAGAGTTCGTCGTAAAGAGTTACGTCGATGCAAGCTTTGACACCGATCTGGATGACTCTAAGTCTCGATCTAGATACATATTGAAAGTGGGAGCAATTAGCTAGAGTGGCTCCGTGCAAACCATTGTAGACATAGAAAATTTCCAAAATACATACGGCTCTGAATGTGGCAGACTCATTGACTAAATTTCTCTCACAAGCAAAACATGATCACTCTTTGGGTGTTAATCACATAGCGACGTGAACTAGATTATCGACTCTAGTAAACCCTTTGGGTGTTAGTCACATGGAGATGTGAACTAATCACATAAAGATGTGAACTGTTGATGTTAAATCACATGACGATGTGAACTAGATTATTGACTCTAGTGCAAGTGGGAGACTGAAGGAAATATGCCCTAGAGGCAATAATAAAGTTATTATTTATTTCCTTATATCATGATAAATGTTTATTATTCATGCTAGAATTGTATTAACCGGAAACATGATACATGTGTGAATACATAGACAAATTGAGTGTCACTAGTATGTCTCTACTTGACTAGCTCGTTGCTCAAAGATGGTTATGTTTCCTAGCCATAGACAAAGAGTTGTCATTTGATTAACGGGATCACATCATTAGGAGAATGATGTGATTGACTTGACCCATTCTGTTAGCTTAGCACTTGATCGTTTAGTTTGTTGTTATTGCTTTCTTCATGACTTATACATGTTCCTATGACTATGAGATTATGCAACTCCCATTTACCGGAGGAACACTTTGTGTGCTACCAAACGTCACAACGTAATTGGGTGATTATAAAGGTGCTCTACAGGTGTCTCCGAAGGTACTTGTTGGGTTGGCGTATTTCGAGATTAGGATTTGTCACTCCGATTGTTGGAAAGGTATCTCTCGACCCACTCAGTAATACACATCACTTAAGCCTTGCAAGTATTGCAACTAATGAGTTAGTTGCGGGATGATGTGTTGCATAACGAGTAAAGAGACTTGCCAGTAACGAGATTGAACTAGGTATTGAGATACCGACGATCGAATCTCGGGCAAATAACATACCGATGACAAAGGGAACAACGTATGTTGTTATACGGTTTGACTGATAAAGATCTTCGTAGAATATGTAGGAGCCAATATGAGCATCCAGGTTCCGCTATTGGTTATTGACTGGAGACGTGTCTCGGTCATGTCTACATAGTTCTCGAACCCGTAAGGTCCGCACGCTTAAAGTTCGTTGACGGTTATATTATGAGTTTATGGTTTTTGATGTACCGAGGGTAGTTCGGAGTCCCGGATGTGATCATGGACATGACGAGGAGTCTCGAAATGTTCGAGACGTAAAGATTGATATATTGGACGACTATATTTGGATACCGGAATGGTTTCGGGTGAGATCGGGATAATACCGAAGCACCGGGAGGTTATCGGAACCCCCGGGAGGTATATGGGCCTTGATGGGCTTTAGTGGAAAGGTGGGGAAAGGAGCAAGGGAGGGGGCGTCCCCCCCCCAAGCCCAATCCGAAATGGGAGGGGGGTCGGGCCCCCCTTTCCTTCCTCCCTCGTTCCTCTTCCTACCATCTCCCTCTCCACATAGGAAAAGGAAGAGTCCTTGGCCGGCCCTCTCCTCCCCTCCTTTATATACGAAGGAGAGGGGCACCCCATAGACAAAACAATTGATCTCTTGGATCTTTTAGCCGTGTGCGGTACCCCTCTCCACCATAGTCCACCTCGATAATATCGTAGCGGTGCTTAGGCGAAGCCCTGCAACGGTAGAACATCAACATCGTCACCACGCCGTTGTGCTGACTCTCTCCCTCAAAACTCGGCTGGATCGGAGTTCGAGGGACGTCATCGAGTTGAACGTGTGCAGAACTCGGAGGTGCCGTGCGTTCGGTACTTGATCGGTCGGATCATGAAGGCGTACGACTACATCAACCGCGTTGTGCTAACGCTTCCGCTTTCGGTCTACGAGGGTACGTGGACACACTCTCCCCTCTCGTTGCTACGCATCACCATGATCTTGCGTGTGCGTAGGAGAATTTTTTGAAATTACTACGTTCCGCAACACCACCTAGGTGTGAGGAACTTTTTCTTTCTTGAAGTTAAAATTAAATAAAAGCTCTTGTCGACGAGCTGCAACCTAATAATACAACAAATGATGGAGGAACTCTAGTAGTATATCTTGCAAAAAAGGTTATATATTACAATATGTCATCATCCTATGAATTGGGAGGTGAGATGATCAATAGTTATGTTCAGAAAATATTGGTGCTTTCACGTTAAGCTAGTAATTTATTTGTTTGATTCAGCCATACTCCATTTCACCACGTGCTTCTCAGCGGTTTCTATACTTGAATTACAAATATGTCACACCGGGATATATTGTCCTCGTGTGAATCGTAGGAAACAATTGAGGATTACACGGGTATAATAGCATAGGAGACTCACATGTGCTTGGGACCTTTTTCGTGCTTCTTGGTTGATTAAATTTAGAGCATTAATGCTTCCAAGATTGAGTCGCAATGGCTTGACAACACGCAGTCCCGATGAATCTGCCCGGAAAGTCATGAGAGTCACATCTTATTTGGTGCTTGCTAGATTCATCGCTTGTGTTCCGAATATGTCACTCTACGTGCCCCCAACTTGAATTTCTGATACATCCCATTCCCTATTGGATCATGCTATGTGACCGTCCATGCCATTCAATCCTCTTCTCATTGTTTCTCTTATCTCACACTTTTCCATTCTCCTCTGGTTTTCCTACCCACCATATGTTATCCCACTACATGGGGAATACACTAGTTATTTGT
Organism: Triticum urartu; assembly: GCF_003073215.2. NCBI lineage: Eukaryota > Viridiplantae > Streptophyta > Magnoliopsida > Poales > Poaceae > Triticum > Triticum urartu. The sequence goes on from NC_053028.1 coordinate 20,373,016, forward strand.
AGGAGGCAAGCAAGTGACAAACGATGTGTGTGGCCAGTACATATATAATCATTGCTTCACCAAATGTCACATGCCAACTTTTGCGGTCGTTTAATTCCAATTTGGGTGGTGTAGTTGAAGACATTTTTAACAGTCATGGTATATCTAGATGTTTCTACTAAACCATCATAAAAGAACCATTCTGAATTCTAGTTATTACTCCCTCCGTTTATAAATATAAGATGTTTTAGCTTTTGGCCACATTCCACACGTATCAAATGTATCTAGACATGTTTTAGTGTGTACATTCATTCATTTTAGTATGAATTTAGACAACATGTGGAACACCTAAAACATCTTATATTAAAAAACGGAGGGAGTATATGTTTGTAGTGCTACCACTACTTTAGATGCTACCGTGCTACAAATACAGCACGACACCTTGCTACTATCACAAGAGTCGTTGGAATCCCCCCCAAGAGGAAAGGTGAAGCAGCAAGTAGCAAGTTTTCTCTCAGTTAAAAATAAAGGTTTATCAAAATAGTAGGAGCTTCTAAGCTACACAGGTCAACATCACCTGCACACAAAACATAAAAAAAAAAAATTGACGCCAACATAGCAAGAGAGTTGTTAAGCCCCTTGTCTTGCTCAATATAAAACATAAGTGATAGAGATAGATACACTGGTGCAAAGAAGCCTAGCTGTATGTGGCAGAAATTGTCTTCCTGGCGTGAACATCGGACGCCATCAATATGACGTCATTGTTAAAAAATAGTGATAGCGTTGGAGCCCTCGCCGGACGTGGACAACTGCCTCCAGTGGCTGCACGTGAAGCCGGCCAGCTCGGTGGTATACGTCTCCTTCGGCACGCTGACCAACTTCTTGCTGGCGGAGCTGCGCCAGCTCACCCGCGGCCTTGACCTCTCGGGCATGAATTTCCTGTGGGCGATCGGCGCCGAGGTGATCACCGGATCCATCGGGGGGTTGATGGAGAGCGGCGCCATACAAAAGAAGGCCAAAGACCTCGCTGTGAAGGCAAAGAGCGCCGTGGAGACGGGTGGGTCTTCATACGACGCCGTTGGCCGGCTGATGGATGAATTGACGGCTCGCCGGAGTTCCGTCAAGGTTAAAGTTAAAGAAGCTAGCTGATCGATCACATGGCTCGTTTCGCATGCACAAGAGTTCGCTTTTGGCTGATCAATCACAATGTCCCTTCTTGCATTGGCCGACACTAGGCGTCATGCGGATGATCCCGCGGCCGGGTCGCCGCCCACTCGATCGTCCAGGCAGCCCATCTTATAAGCCGTTCGATGCACCCAAGTCAGCTTGTTCAATTCATTTTGTTCGCGGCTGCTGGTCACGCGTGTTGCTTGCACACGTCCATCTCCACGCACTGGTTAATATCACGTGCAGCGACTTCACAATTCCACAGACCCTAGCTGGTCTATGCTCTTCAAGTATCAGCAAGTCATCCATTGCCTCAAAAGAAAAAAGTAATTCATCGACACGGGCGGCGGAGTGGCTGCTGCATACGAGGGTAGAGTGGTAGACGTGTTGCAAAGACATTACGATGATGTCGTGAGGGATGGTCCAACTGTTGCGGGTGTAGTTTGAGGGCAGCTCCAAAGCTACGGCCTGATGCGACAAAAGCCCGGCCGCTTCAAAGATGTTGCGACGACGTGCTTCGACGACCCGTGGTGGGTGCTTCGACAGCCACGGTGATGCTACAACGGCAACCTAGCTGCTTCGATGATGTTGCGATGGCATGCTTCGGCGGCCATGATGGTTTCTTCGCCAACCGCGGCCATGCTACGACGGCAACCTGGTTGCTTCGTTGATGTTGCGCGGCATGCTTTGACGGTCACGGCGAGTGCTTCGACAGCCATGACGATGCTACGACTACAACTCAGCTGCTTCGATGATGTTGTGATGGCATGCTTCGATAGTCGTGACGGCTTCTTTGACAGTTGCGGACTGTGGTGATGCTATGATGGCAACCCAGCTGCTTGGATGATGTTTAGCGGCATGCTTCGGCGGCAATGATGGGTGCTTCGACAACCACGACGATGCTACGACTGCAACTCGGCTACTTCGATGATGTTGCGATGGCATGCTTCAACGGCCGCGACGACTTCTTCGATAACCGCGGCCATGCTACGATGGCAACCCGGTTGCTTCGATGATGTTGCGTGGCATGCTTCGACGGTCATGGCAAGTGCTTCGACAGCCAAAACGATGCTACGACAGCAATCCCACTGCTTCAATGATGTTTGCGATGGCATGCTTCGACAACCGCACCGATGTTGTGATGAAACGCAATGGCGGCGTGCTTGGAACAGTTGCGGCAAGGCTACGACGGTGTGCTTCGATGACTGCGGTGATGCTCTGACGAAGGCACAATTGCTTCGGCAATGCTGCGACGACATGCTTCCCGGTCATGGTAGTGCTGCCACGGTGGCACGCCTGTTTCAACGATTCTGCGGCGATAGACGGGCTGCCCCGATGCTGCTGTGATGGTATATATGCTTTGATGACCACAACAGTGGTGGAGGCGTCAAGGACGCTACCGTAAGCATTGCTATATCCAAACAATCATGACTCCATGTACTTGCTAGAATGCTAGTATCAAATCCAACAAACACCCACACTCAACGTCAAGAATGTGGTGTTCTCGAATCCTCCTTATGGTTAAGTACTACGAATGAAGTGTAAGTAAAAAACAAGAAATTGTTAAACAGTCACAGCCCACTCAGTTTTAGGCGTCACGATAGGTTTGCTTTCTAGTGGGGAACAGAGAGATGCTTTGCGCCACAGGATGTGCGCGATTGCATGGCGCTGGACACAGATGATAAAGCCAATAATCATCCGATTGTTTTTAATCATTTTCCTTCTTGCATCTCTACTTCTTTTCTCATATTTCATGTTTTTAACTCATCAAACCACCTCTTGAGGTTTGCTCCTTGAATTTTGAGTTAAACACATTAGCACGTGGTCCTTCTCCCAAATTTAACTCCCAAATCACAAATTTGCACAAAATCTTTTCAAACAACTTCATTGGTTAGTCTCAAGAGTTGGATGAGAATCCTTGTCCTTGTCGTCTTTGGCTGGACATGACGACAGCGTCATAAGGGCGTTGTATCCCTTCTTAAATGCGTTTTTGCGGAAGAAGTTTATTTTGTCGTAGCTGTTCAATTTTTGTAATTGTTCTACCATAGTTGTTCATGTTTTATACACTTGTTGATGTTTTTGTCCACCTTGCATTAACTTAATAAAGATGAATGTGTGCATCACAATGACGCATACACCGAATGTTCAACCTCCTTATTGAGAAAAGATGAAGAAAAACTTAGTGCGCAATAGTGTGTAACACCGTTGAACTGAATTTAAAAATACCCAAACTAACCTGAATTAACACTTGATAAAAATATCTACCACTCTAAGGAGATCTTGATCATCTCTTTGCCCGTGCCGAACCCGGTGCCTAGGCTACGTTGTTGTCCTCTACCATGGTGCGACCTCAATGAGTGTGGACTCATAGCCGACTTTGTTGAGCCCGTGGAACAATTCCGTTTGTGCCCTCTTCATTTTCGTGTGCACAATGCAGGGCGATGGTGTCCTCGTGTGCGGCATCCACAAATGCATTGATTGTCAAGTGCTCCTCGACCACGAGATGGAGGTTACATGGATGGCGGTGAACGTGGTCTCATTGGTGCACTATGTCATGAGTTGACCTTCACGACATGGTGCTCCCCGAGCTCCTGCTCCTCCCCCACCTCAAGCTCATGCTCAACTAGCTCCCACCGATCGAGCTACATCTCTTCCTCCTACTCCTCATAGATGACAAGGACAACAGCGACAAGCTCCACTTTCGCTGCAAGCGACGGGCGGGTAGTCGATCTGAGGAGTGAATATAGTGCTCGGAGGTCAATTTAGCCAGCAACGATGGCTAGGGTTTGAAGAGCTAATGGGGGTGGAGGACGACTTTATGACCCCCTCCCCCCTCATTTTGCTCTTTTTTTTAACTTCCCTTTTTCCCCTTCTATGATGTTTTCATCGATTTACTTTTTTAAAGCTTGCATGTATCTTTTATAAATGTATGTACATTTATCAGCATGAACAGTTTTTAAAATGTATTAACTTAAACAAACATGAATTTGATTAATACATGGATCTGACTTTTGTACATTATTTAAATTGGATTTTCGTAATTCTTTTTCCTACAAATCTATTAAAAATGCATTTTCAAAAAATTAATAAATTCAAAATATAAAGAGTTAGATAATATTCAGGCATGCAATAGGAGGCTAAAATCCTATTCTAGGCTCATTGCATGGAATAGTTGAAGAATCATGTGCCCCCACCTCATCTCTTGGACGGCCCAAGTCCGGGTGTTTGTTAGTTGTTTGCTCGTTTTTTCTTCATGTGTGCCTACCTATTATTATTTTTCATTCATAACCTAAAAAACCTATTATTATTTTTCATTTCCTTTCTTTTGCTTATTCCTTTCTAACAATTTTTTTGTTCTTGTCTGATTTCCTCCCCCCCCCCCCCGGTTTATATGTTTTCTTCTTTCTGTATACATCAAAAAAATTATAACACATCCCTCAAAAAAATTATAACACAAGATGAACGTTCTACAAATACATGACAACCATTTTTCAGATACATGATTAATATGTTTTAAATATGGAACGAACGTCTATATTTTTCTTTCCAATTATATAATTTTCTATTTTTGAAACATAATTTTACATTTTTAATAAATATATAAAAAACACTCCAATGAAAAAGAAGCTCAAACCGTACATGGGCCCGGCCCAGATGCGTGATAAACTGAGAAAAGAAAAGGCCGACGTCAGGACTGCTGAACAAATGAGAGCCCTTAAAAAGTCTCTGCTCCAGCCGAGACAGAAAGCCCAAGTGCGGTGCGGAGTACCCACGCCGCCATGGCCGCCGGACAGCCGCAGCTGCTCGCCGGCGTCGGCGACCGGGGCTCCTCATCCTCCTCCTCCTCCCACCCGCCGCCACCGCCTCCGCCCAAGATCCTCCTCGCGAAGCCGCCTCTGCCGCCCCCCTCGTCCTCCGGCGCCGACGACGAGGGCGCTGGCAACGGCGGTTAATTCAAGAGCAGCCATGGATGAATTGGTGCTACGTTAACCGCATTTAATAGTGAACAGAATTGGTGTGGTCAGTGGAAGAGTATGAATTAACACTGTGAGCAGACGCTAGCATCGACATGAGACATGCATGCAAACTTTGTCGAATAATACGTACTGTAACAGGGAGGCTCTTCCCGGCTCCATTATTAGAACGAAACCACATCATGCATAAATCAGCTCAAGCGAGCAGTTCAATCATTCAAGAAAAGTAACATGGCAAACGTGGTACTCCCTCCGTAAAGAAATACAAGAGCGTTTACAGATGAAGTACAAAACAGGCAAACGTAAAAGGAAACACAAAACGTACATACTATACAACGAATGCAACACGCAGATACGTTGATCGCTCTGCCAGTTGACCCATTTCAATCAAGGACACATACTGTACCTTGTCGGCACCAGCATGAGTGGTGTCTTCTTTCGGAAAGTCAGCGCCCCTGCCTCCTCCATGTTGACATCCTCACAGCTCACCCCATCAGGGAGCTCCCAGTTGAAACAGTAGAGCATATTGGCCAAGATGAACTCGACGTTAGCCACGCCCATGGCCAATCCCGGGCAGATCCGTCGTCCCGACCCAAACGGCAAAAGCTCGAAATGCGCCCCATTGAAGTCAACATCCTTGTCCTGGAACCTTTCTGGGCGAAATTCCTCCGGATCATCATTCCACGCGCCTGGGTCCCTACCGATAGCCCATGCGTTCACGATGATCTTTGTCTTGGCTGGGATGTCGTATCCTGCGACCTGAATCCGCCCCGTGGTCTCCCTCGGGACGAGCAACGTCGCCGGGGGATGCAGCCGCAGCGTCTCCTTCACCACCATCTTCAGGTATTTGAGCTTGGGCATGTCGTCGTGCTGCAGGAGCTCTGTCTTGCCTCCGATGGCCCTGATTTCATTTTGTACCTTGCCGAGTAACCTTGGCTGCCGAATTAGCTCCGCCATTGCCCAGTTTATTGTCACTGAGCTAGTGTGATTGCCACCGACGAAAGTGTTCTGAAACATTGGCAATTGGCATGTGATGAACTAATTGCTCCATCCATTCCTTTATACAAGGCCACAAACTTATATTACAGATACAAAGATAAAATTTAATAATTGCTTTGCAAGCCAACTTTTCTTTTTGTTAACCCGAATCATTAATACGCCGCATGCATGCAAGAAAGGAACGAGAAGAAAGTAACTAGGTGCATTATAACTATATGCATGCAAGTACTAAACAAGTTGCTAATAGAAGAAAACATCATTAATTTTTGCCTCGATTACTGTTGATGGCCCTATATAGATGCAAAATGTCTTTCTCATAGTGAGGAAATGGAGGGAGTATTTATTTACCAAACACTTTGGTACATTCAATTCGAGTATATGTAATGATGAGGTTAAATAATTACCATGAGGATGGCCTTGGCATGTTCCCTTGTGAAGCTGTTGGTGGCTCCTGCAGGATTTTTCCAAAGGTCCACGAGCTCTTGCACGAGTACAGATGTGCACTCGTCATCGGGCTGCCTTCTGCGACTGGGATCGTCGTCGATGCACTGGTCGATGACTTGTTCAAAGAAGGCATCAATCTTCTTGAAGATCCTCTCTCGGCGGGACTTAATGCCCGTAACTTTGTCGACGAGGCGACCAACGCTGTTGGGGAAGAAGTCCTCGGCAGAGAAGCCGCTCAGCATGTCCATGGTCTCGTTCAGCACGGGAACAAACTGCCCCTTGAACTGCTCCGCCGCGTAGTTTTCGCCAAAGGCGAAAGAGCCGATGATCCCGTCCAGCGTGGCAAAGATGTGGTCGGCGACTGCCACCGGCTTTCGACCGGCATTGGTGAGGTTCTTCACAAGATTTCCCATCTAGTCACGGACAAGTACAATCCAGCAACTCAGTGTCATCTATCAAGTTAGCCTTATGGAAAAGAACATACGAAACATTTTTCACTGGTTCACTTCTATATATAGAAAATCTCATAGTCTATGTTGCACAAGATAATATATCGCGAATACATCCGTGGGTTGCTGGGGACTTCTCATTCACTGAGTTGCGCAAATATATAGACAAAACTCTTTATATGTTGTGACTCTATGGACACAACAATCACAGTTCACAGCCACTCGCTGTGTGTGGGGATACCAGCTACGGGTAGACAAAAAGTTTCCCTCTATTATTTTCTTCATTTTTCAATTGGTTTTCCTTTATTCCCTTTTTGGTTGTGTAAGATTGCAGGATTCTTGTTAGAGTCAAATATATACCAGTGGTAAATGAAGTTGCGGGTGATGGCCAATTTGGTTTCTGAAGTGTACTGTGAACCGGGCCAAAACTTGTATGACTGCAAATACAATTCTAGTTTCATGCTCTCTCGGTTCCAAAAGTTATAGTTCAGAAGTAAAATGATCGTATTTCACACAAAAAAGAGAGTAAAACTATAGTATGTTTGACGAAGTTTTTTGAAAAAAATATATCAACAATTACATTACAAAATAGGACTATTAGATCTACATTGAAATATGTTTTCATATTTCATCTCTTTAGTATTGTATACACTAACTGCTTTTTCTATAAATTTGGGAAAATTTTACAAAGTTTGACTTCTGAAAAGTTTTATACACCTTGTTTTATGGAACAGGGGGAGTAGGATAAGTTTTATTAGGCCTCTTCCAATGCAAAGGTGATAAGGTGCTAAGGACATTAAATGGTTTTAGCAACTCAATTCCCCAATGTATAGGTGTTTAGCTTTTTGTTGCTAAGCTTCCTTCATTTAATTTAGTTGCAGACTCGGAATAACGTTTTCACGTAGCTACATGTGTTTAGCATCATTTTTTTTCCAAACTCACCAAACTACTCTATGTATTTATAATTGACTTGCCACATCAGATGTTATGTCTACTTGGCAGACTTGGCAACCTTGACTTTTCATAAGCACGGTATTAAATGCAGTGCATATCAGTGAGCAAATTAGTGACTATTAAGATTGATGTATGATATGCAATCAATGATATCAATGAACAGGACTTTTAGATTAATAGGGAGTATGCTTCATGTTGGACCTAGCAGTGGCTTCATGACAGTTTTTATTATTCGGAATTGCTATTTCACATCTAGATGTGATATACTTATCTCACATCTAACACCTTCACCACACGATCAAAAATTTAATTTTCGTGAAAATATATTGATCGCCGCCTGATTTTTCCTTCCGCGTTTACTTCTTATGTTGTTTGATCTGCTGCAGTTTTTGCTGGGCTGTTTTCACGTGCCTGCGGGGCTTACGTGTTGGACCTTGGCTTTGTCCACGAGAGAGTGGGAATTAAGAGAGAGAAAGAGTAAAGGGGAGTGTCTTTGACTCATTAGTTCTTGTCCGTTCACCTAAAAAGAATAGTTCTTGTCCCCTTGTTCTTTTTTTATTATTCTTTTATTTTTTCAAGTCAACTGTTTTTGCGTATATAATGGTGTTGTGAACGAAAGCTACATGTTGACTCTAGATTTTTTGCTTTTTCATATATATATATATATATATACTTTCTCCGTGTCCATTTCCTTTTTTATTTTGCTTTTTTCCTTCTTCATTAAATTTTTGTTTTAAATTCATGAGTTTTTCTAATAAATTTAGCGATGTCTCATCTAAGTTCTTGATCATTCGACATGTTCTCTTAAATGGTGTGCTAGTTGTAACTACACCCTCAACATACAAACGGTCCGCTTGTTTTTCTAGTTGGAAGCCCACCTTCGATATGCAACTCGAGGGGCGACCCATTTTTGTCTCAAGTTGCAGCTCCACACCTGACCTGCAATTTGGGGGTTCCAGTTACAAAACTCCACCCCGACATGCAATTTGAGATTTCGAGTTGCAAGTCCATCCTCGATACGCAACTGTGGTCCGACCATTTTTATTCTAGTTGCAAGTCCATCCTTGACACGCAACTTGGGTTCGAACTCTTTTTTATCTCAGTTGCAAATTGACCTTCCACATGCAATTAGGGTGTCATGTCATTTTTCTTGTCCCGGTTGCAAATCCACCCTGAGCTCATGGTTTGTTGTTATCCCAGTTACAAGTCCATCCTCAACTCGCAACTAGCCCAGTAGTTTGTTTTATCCCAGTTGCAAGCCCACCCTCTACTCGCAACTGGGCATGTGTTTTTGTCTTTCATCCTAGTTATAAGTCCACCCTTGACTCGCAACTGTGACCGGAGTTTGTTTCATCCCAGTTTCAAGTCTAGCCTTGGCTCGTAACTAGCTCCTAGGTCGTAGTTGTCCTAATTACAAGTTCACCCTCAACTCGCAACTAGGCACTTAGTTGTCCCAATTGCAATTCAACCACCGACTCGCAACTGGGCCAGGCCCTTTTTTATCCTAGTTGTAGGTCAACCATCGATACACAACTGGGCCTGACTTTTGTCTGTAGTTGCAGGTCCACCATCGACTCGCAACTAGGGTTGACCTTTTTTATTCTCAGTTGCAAGTCAACCATCGACTCGCAACTGAGTCTGGTCCTTTTTATACCAGTTCCAAGTTAACCATCAACACACAACTGAGACCTTTGATCTTGTTTTTGTCGTAGTTGTAAGTCAACCATCGACTAACAACTAGGCCTGACCATTTTTAACAAGTTGCAAGTTCACCATTGACATGCAACGAGACCCTTTATTATTTTCTTTGCCTGAGTTACAAGTTCATCATCGACTCGCAATTGGCCCAGTTTTTTTGGCACAATTGCAATTCAACCATCGACTCGGTACTGGGCTCGACCTTTTTTTTATCCCAGTTGCAAATCCTCCACCGACTCACAACTGGGCCAACATTTTTTTTCCTAGTTGCAAGTCCACCATTAACATGCCACTGGGCTATTTGATTATTTTTCTTTTTTCTTTTTTAAAAAGTGACAGATTTTGAAAAATGTTCAACGTCTTGCAAAAAAAGTTGTTCTTTCTGAAAAAGAATTTCAATAGACGTACACATTTTCTAAATAATGTTCAGAATTAAAACTTCCAAAAATACTAAAAGCAATTTTTAATTATTTTTAGTTTTAAAAAATTGGAATCAATTTTTTCAGATTCAAAATATGTTCAAAAATTTAAAATTCATTATTTCTTCAAAAAATGATCACAATTTCCAGAAAATATTTGAAATAAAATGTATTTCCTTTTGAAAAAAATTGACGTTTCATAAAATCAGTTTTTTTAATGTCTGCACACAAGCTCGTCTCGTACCAGTGCCCTACAATCGCGCTCGCATGTGCATAGCTAACCTCAACCCAAGCACACAAGCAAACACCTTGTTGATCTACAATAGTGCGCATGTGTAGCCTTTTTTGTTTGAGCGGCCACAACAAACTTTTCTGGGCGTGTAGTTGTACGTGAATCGTGGTAGCTTTCTTATGCATAAACTGTTAAAAAAACAAAGAAAGTAAATGAAGGGAGCCACAAAAAGACGATAAAGTCAACTTAGATGTGAGGTATTATCTCACATCTAGATGTGACATGATCAGACCATTTATTATTAATCTAAAAATTACGTACCCATCCAATCATATGCGTATGCAATTTAATAGTTGGAGGCCCATCCTTATCACCGAGATAAAATAACAAGAAAGTTATGTTTTAGCCTAACGAAAAGTTTGTGTATAATCCTAGACAAACTTGCAAGTTTGTGTACGTATGTCGGTACTCTTCATCGGCGGCGGTTGATGTTCTGTTGCGCTGGTCTTATAGGGCCTTAGCATGATGGCTTCCCCACTGTCAACTACAACAAGTTTTGTCCGGCTCCGGCGAGGGAGGGGCGATGAGAGCGGCGCGTCTCCGGCTCGCTTCAGTGCTTGTAATCGACGCTAGATGGTGTATGTATCTGGATATAATTTTTATTATTTCTTGTGTTTGTTGTACTGTCATGATTGAAGATCAATAGATCAAAAGTTTTCTCAAAGAAAAAGGATTAATCGAGAAAAATATGCTTCATGTTGGACATAGCCGTTGCTTCGTGACTGTTTTATTATTTAATCTAAAAGTTACGTGCCCATCCAAGCATGTGCGTATGCAATTTAAGAGTTGGAGGCCCATCCTTATCACCGAGATAAAATAACAAGAAAGTCCTGTTTTAGCCTAAGGGAAAGTTTGTATATAATCCAAGAACAACCTAAAAATAAATAACTCATAATTGCGTTCATTGTAGGCCGTTCTGACACTAATTAAGTTCTGGCCGCCCCATCATCTTTCCGTATACATAATTCAGTTCAGGTATGCCGAAATTTTCTGGAAATTTGGTTGCTGATTCAGAAATACTATAACCAAGCACGTACGCACCTGGGTATCGCGAGCGTAGCAAGCGGCCTGCACGCGGCGGCGGCTGAGCAGCTCGATGATGAAAAGCTTGCGCATGTCGCGGACGTAGTCGCTGTAGGGGGAGAAGGCGACGTCCTTGTAGCCATACGACAGCAGGCGCGGCCCGGCCGCGGGAGGCCGGCTGCAGCAGTCCGCATCATGCATCTTTAGAGCCTCCCGCGCGGCCTCCGGCGAGGACAGCACCACCGTCGGAACCGTGCCCAGGTGCAGCAACATGACCGGCCCGTGCCGCCTTGCGAGCGCCGACAGGCTCCGGTGGGGCAACGGGCCGATCTGGTGGAGGTTGCCGACGACGGGCAGCTTCCAGGGCCCTGGTGGCAGCCTAAGGCCACCGGGCCTGCTCCGTCTCCGGTGTAGGAAGAGGAGGGAGATAAGTGGGAGAATGAATAGGAGGAGCTGCCATTGTTGGGGTAGGAGCTCTGTAAGCTGAGAAGCGCTCCCCATTGTATTGTGTGTGGTGCTGCTTTGGATGAGGCCTAGGGGAGTTTAAGTAGGGCTACCTGGTACAACGACAGGGCTCTTTTTTAAAAAAAAAATATGCAAGGACGGGACTTTTTTTCTGGAGGGAAACGACAGGACTTGATAAGAAGTGAAACTGTTTTTCACAAGAGGAAATACTCGAAGGAACAACCTTTGTTTTTTACATTCATGCCCTCGGTTCGGTGCCTGTACTCGATTTTACGAAAATGGGCCTACTCAATTTTGCTCCTCTTTCGTTAAATCACTGCTCAGTTTTATCCATTCCATCAGGTCAGAGTGCTTTGACCGTGATCTTTATCCAAAATACCCCTTGGCCCGCATGTAAGTGTTCATCTTCCTTTCCTTTTCGCACCCCTTCAAACACTCCATGATAATTGTTAAAAAAAATAAAGAGTTGTGCATGCTCCAGCCTCTATCCTCACATCATGGGCTCCATTTTTCAGTGAGACGGCGTAGGGTATTGGGCTGGTTTCTTTGACACGCTCGGAGAGAATGGGACGTGTGAAACGTGGCATGAACAATTCAAATGTTTTTTGTACGTGCATATACATGTGTGTGTGTGTGTGTGTGTGTGTGTGTGTGTGTGTGTGTGAAATTTTATCAATATACAGGTTGGTATGTTAAATGTCAGAAAAGAAAATTATATTACATATTGGATATGCATACATACCGTATGATATATCGTATTATTGAACACAAATCAAAAATCAATACCATTTTTATCCTTTTAAAATAAAGTGCTCCAATGCATTTTCAATTTGCCTGTGCCGACCTTCGTGTTTCCATCAAACATACCTCAACCTAATCTTATATAATAAAGCATTAGACTAGCCACAATGGAGAGTAACATACACGTATCCCTAGACTATATTACTACCTTCATAGTGGGTAGTAACTTAAGTGTGGTAATATGCAAGGATTCATTTATTAGGTTATAGACTCATATTGTATTGGGCATATGATGTTACAGTAACTAGCTAAGTTACTACAACTATCTCTTTCCTCATTAACTCATTGCCACATAAGCAAATTTGTTGAGTTGGACTCGATGTTACTGCTGAAGTTACTCCCACTGTGGCTAGTCTTAAGCTCCCTTAAAATGGAGTGTCCCGGAGAATCCGGGTTGTCCGTTGCGTAGAGGCCCACCGTATATGCATGGATTGCCTGGATCATTGGTTTTACCTCTTGGATTCATCTGCAAGTATTCATGATGGCTAGGTGGGTGTTTGTATATATATGTCAGTGCCCATGGGTCTTTTGTTGTTGGGATAAATCAATAAAGTTACTAAGAGCATCTCCAATGGCTCCCTTTTCGCCAATAATTTTTGTGATGATCATTAAAGAAAAATCCCAACTCCCCCTGTATGGAGGGAAGTTCGTTCTCTCACGATACCCTTCCCAATACGTGCCACGTCATTGCATCACCGAAAATGCATGTCGGCCCATCAAAAAATTGTCATCTACTGGTGCCCGTGCCACTACCGTAGTCTCCGGGTTGTGGGTTGCGTAAGGGCCCACTATATATGCCTGGATCATTCGTTTTACCTCTTGGGTTCATCTACAGGTATTCACGATGGCCAGGTGGGTGTATATATATATATATATATGTATATATATATATATATATGTGAGTGCCCATGGGTCTTTTGTTGTTGGGATAAATCAATAAAGTTACTAGAGCATCTCCAACAGCTCCCTTTTCGGCAATAATTTTTGTGATGATCATTAAAAAAAATCCCAACTCCCCTTGTATGAAGGGAAGTTGGTTCTCTCACAATACCTTTCCCGATACATGCCACGTCGTTGCATCGCCGACAATGCATGTCGGCCCATCAAAAAATTGTCATCGTAGTCTCTGGGTTGTGGGTTGCGTAGGGGCCCACCGTATATGCCTGGATCGTTGGTTTTACCTCTTGGGTTCATCTACAGGTATCATGATGGCTAGGTGGGTGTTTGTATATATATGCCAGTGCCCATGGGTCTTTTGTTGTTGGGATAAATCAATAAAGTTACTAAGAGCATCTCTAACGGCTCCCTTTTCGTCAATAATTTTTGTGATGGTCATTAAAAAAAATCCCAACTCCCCTTGTATGGAGGGAAGTTAGTTCTCTCACAATATCCCGATCCGTGCCACGTCGTTGCATCGCCGACAATGCATGCCGGCCCATCAAAAAATTGTCATCTACTAGTGCCTGTGCCACCACCGTAGTCTCCCACCGAACCGCCGCTGCCTCCGCCCATGCCACCCGTTGGAGCCTTGCATGACCACCATTGTTTCCTGTCGGACCACCCTGCCGCTACCTCCCGTCGTTCCGCTGTCGTCTACTGCCAGCACCATCGTTGAGCCGCCATCTGTCGCGGCCAACTGCCACCATCACTTTAAAATGCTCATGTCCTTAAAAAATGTACAAATATTATTAAAAAGTCATGAAATTTTGAAAAGTTTGAAATTAAAAAATGTTCGAGGATGTAAAAATATTCATATTTTTTATAAATTAGACGAGTACCAAATAATCTTCAACATGTATTTGAATATTTCAATGTGTTATACAAGTTCAATGTGTATTTGAACAATGTTCAATGTGTATTTAGAAAAATGTTCAATGTATATTAAAAATATTCAAAGACTATTTTTCTAAAAATGTTCATGTACAAAAATTATATTTGTAAAGAAATATATTGTGAAAGGCTGAAAGATAAGTAACATATGACCCCGGTTTCCTTGGGAAAAACTACAAAAAAAATATGGTTGGGAAACTACCTCACCATAAAAACCGGGATGCCGGTAAAAAGACTCATGTAGTAGTCGCTAATTAGCTGGCTCACGCGGAAGACACTATAGAAAAAGCTATAAGATTTTATTACTTTATCAATACATGGCTCACCACCTTCTCTCACAATGTTTCGTAGAGCCCATGTTGCAGCCGGCTATGAATTTAGAGCATGATTAATAGTATAGCCAGTTGCTGGCTATATGATGTTGCGACGTCAACTATAGCCAAACTTATAGCCTGCAAGTATAATAGTTAGATATAAATATGTACTACACTTTATTGATACATGGCCCACTACACTCTCTCACAAAGTCTTAGGAACACGTGCTGCAGTTGGCTGTTAATCGATAGCCCGCTTCTATTCTCTCTTCTTGAACACAATTAAAAATATTATTTAAAGTCTTACGACACATCTACATCAGCTTATTATATTTTCTCTTACAACCCGCTTTCCTTCTTTCTTCTCCCTCCCTCCTCCAACTCAGTAAGAATATACTATTCAAACCGTAATGATGTGCTTACATCACCATATTATGCTTGCTCTTAGCAAGCTAGATCTAGGTCAATTAATACAACTTTAGAAACCAATAATTCACCTTTGCATATTCAATTATCTCAACCAATCTGTAGTTTGTCTATCAATAAAATCGATAATTTGTTTTGTCTAATTGAGTCCATCTTAGTTGTTCTGTGTGTGGATGTTTTTTTTTCCTTCTAAAACAAAAAACCGCACATCTGATTTCATTGAAGCACTCATATTTTTAAACGATGACCCTCACGTTGGCTTTGGCTGTTAGGAACTTAGGATTGTTATAAATAGATGTAGAGAACACACCCTGCTCAGGCTATTCGCTGTGAGAAGCCACCCCTGCTATATTTCACCGATGGTTTCTGTAGCAGTGTAGCTTGCTAAGTACTCGTAAAGAAATATCAGAGCATTTAGATCACTAAAGTAGTGACCTAAACGCACTTCCTCTGTAAAGAAATATAAGAGCATTTATGTCACTACTCTTTATGGATGGAGTACTAAATTCGCTGGCAGGTCTAGCTCAACTCCGTAGAACTGATGTCGATAGAATACGCACGTGAAAAACTTGTAGGGATAAGGATGACATGCATGAACGGAAGCTCCTGCAAGAGAACCATGACCAAGTTGTTAGTTCTTGTCTTCTCTTGTTTCTTTGAATATGTAATCCCTAGCAGCTGAAAGACAAGCATGTGATGTGTGCTGTTATTTGGCAGCTAGTAATGCATGATGTGAGCAGAAAGAATAGATATGCCTTGTCGGCAAGCCTTGAGGGGCTTCCTCAACAGAAAGCTTGAAACCGAGGAGACTCAGGAGAGCTTGGGGAAACTGTAGATATTCAACTTGAACACAGTTGCATATAGAATAAGAGCAGCACGAATCATTTCAATGATCGATATAGCCAGTGCCATATACTTGAACGCCAGTTGCAATAGAATAAGAGAGTTTTTACGGTACATCATACTACCGTAAATAGCGTGTAGTATATAACTGATCCAATGGTCAATATCAATTCCTCAAATTTTTGCTCCAAGACATTTCGGTAATTAACTATTAGAGTTTGGGATTAGTAATTAATGACAATACGATACCACCTCGACGACGCAGCCATCTCAGTTCATTTGCCATTCCTCACTACCGCCAGGCAGCAGTCTCGTCGGTCACACAGGGCCGGTCGCTCTGCGTCGAACAGCCTTCGTCCGCCGCCACTCAGGATCTTCCTCCCATGCGTGATGCGTCCCAGCGACGACGCAGCCGCCCCGCCCGGCCCGGTTGCCCTCTTCCTATTTGCACGTGCTTCGGCGGGCGGCCTGAGATCGCTTCCTCGCTTGCCCTCTCTCCGTCGCACGTACGTACATCGGCGCCCACTAATCTAAGATTTTACACAAAGGCACATAGCACACGGCATAGCACTAGCAGCAGTATAGCAGACACAAGGGCTGGACGTGGGCGATGGCACACGGCGAGCTAACGATGGCTGGCTGCAGGTCGCAAAATCTACACTACGCACGGTGGCCGCTCACGATGGCGACGGAGCAGGACGGGCCAAATGAACACTGATGACAATGTCAAATTCCAGCTCCGCCGTCCGCTTAATTCTGAAGGGAATCTGCCTACGGGATTGGTTAACAGTGAAGTACCCAAAACGCCCCTAATTACTCAATATACTACTGAAAATTTGGAGTAGTATTGCCTCATCTGAACCATCAAATCATAAAAATAAACGGCCCTAATTTAATTGATGTACCGTAAAAGGTCTCTAGAATAAGAGCAACACGTGTACTCCAATGATATACCTTGGGTACATTGTTCGCAAGAAAAAAGAAGATATACCTTCAGTACATGGCGTGATCCATCAAGCAAAATGAGTCGCTACCTAGCATGAGCACACAGTTGAAACAACAAATACGTCTGTGGTTTGTGTTCTTTTATTAGATGGCCCTAAGGACTTTACAATCTTCTTTTTTTTCTTTGTTTTGCATAAGTGCGGCTGATTCCGCTAGTGCGTGCCTTTTGAGCATCCAGTGACACCCATCCATTTGTTTTTACTAAGACTAGGATTAATAGAAGACAGGTCCAGCTCTAATCACTATTTTGCCGGAAAAAAATCAAACACTAAAATGGTTTTGAGTGCCAAACGACTTAATTTACCGAGAGTACTGTTACCGTGGTTACAGGAATATACCATATAGTTACCGCATGTTTAAAAAACTAGGATAAACTTTACATCGTGGAACTTAGCTCACTGGAAGGCGATTTGGCAGTTTGGCATATCCAAAGCATCACCACTAACTATCTAGATTGATCAAATGTTTTGTGTATTCACAGCAAGCACGCTCTTCTGCTTAAATTGGATATTGCAGGAGCATTTGATTTATTATCGTGGGATTACATGTTTCAGATACTTGAGCGACTGGGATTTGGGTAGTGTTGGTAGGATATGATCCTGGGCTCTTGGAGGGTAATGGCAAATGCCCAGCTTAGGGATCCTTTTACTCATCACTGTGGCTTGCGGTAGGTAGACACGCGGACGTTTGGTCTATGGGGACATCTACATCCTATATAGAATCTTTTTAGTAATTCAACAAAAAGTCAAAAAATCTGAAAATATTTTTGAAATAAACGCGACCTTCCATTGTACTTGTGAGAAAAAATTTATAAAAAGAAAGTCCTTCTTTGACTTCTTTTCAAAAAGGACAAATTTTTGGCCAAAATAGTGTGAATAGTGACCTATAATAGCAAATAAATTTTGTCTTCTTTGCTATGAAGTCAATGTTGGGCTTTTTTCGTAAAAAATCAAGTACTAGTGCATTAAGTCAAGTTTATCCAAAAAATAATTCTGAACTATTTTGACTTTTTGTTTAATTATTAAAAAAAATCCCAAACCAGGAAACAAAGTGTATTTCCGCAGGGAGATGCTTTTCACGATTGCAATTGCTCCCCTGCACCAGATCTTTGCCAGTGCCAGCACGGCTATGGCCCTTAGCCCCTTACCTCCATCTCAGCTGAGAGTTAGCCTGCATGCCGATGATGCGGCGCTGATAATCAGGCGTGCTCCATAAGATCTTTCTCTAGTACTACTACTACTAGTATGTATGCCCGCGCTATGCGCGTCTTTTACGTTGCAGAGTGATTTTAGAGAAAATAAGTCATGAAAATGACCGAGAAGTGAAACAAATATTCATTGTCCATGTACTTGGAATTAGCATAAGAAAGCTTCCTGTGTTCTTACGCAATCACTATCACATGAATAAGTAATTTGCACAAAAATTGGGCTACCTATTGCGGCTTCGAAAAATACATTTCTAAATGACAAAAAATTTCTGAAATTTACATATGAGCTCATTTTGGAAAACACATTCTTAAAAAAATACATATGAACCCACTTCGAAGAACACATTTGTAGATGACAAAAATTTCTGAAAATAGTTGCACGCATTAATCTCCCACCATGTTCCACATGCGAATAGAAAGTTTTGCGGGAGAATTAAACAGCTTTTTTTGCATGTGCAAAAAAGACAAAAAAGACGTGTTGTGATATGCTATTTAGAAGCACTAGAATTTATCTTTTATACAGAGAAAAAAATAAAAAGGCAATTATCCGTAGAATTTTATTTCCCGCACATTTTTGTGAAAATATACGTGTGAAATTTTGTTTTGTACTTTTTGAGTTTTCCAAACATGTTTAAAATACATTTTGAAAAAGCGGATACATATATGCCTAGGTTTAGGTAATGCCTACCCTACCTATTGGTATGTCTCACAGTACTAGCATTTACTACAACCTTCCACCCAGAATGCGGCCATGTATAGGCTCCTTTGATTCAAAGGAATTCTATAGGATTTCTGGAGGATTGAAATCCTTAAGAATTTTTTCTATGTTGGTCCTTTGATTCATAGGATTGGATCCCATAGGAATTTTTCCTATGGAATCTTTTGTACTACATTTCATAGAAAATCTAACATCCACTCCAACCTCTTTTTACAATTCCTTTACTTTTCCTATGCCATCAAACACTCCATGCTAATCCTGTAGGGTTCATGTGTGCATGCCATTTCAACCCTATACTTTTCCTATTCCTACGTTTTGAAAATCCTGCGAATCAAAGAGGGCCTATATGTGCACGCTAAAAAAGAAGTACGAATGTGGGCGCTGCACCTGGTTTGATTTGTTTATATTATATTTTATTCTTTATTCTTCTACTTTGTCACCTCCTGTCAGATTTGTTTATCTGACCACACAGGCCATGTAGCCCTGCGGGTGTCAGCATAGGTAGTACTCCCTCCATTCCAAAATATAGTGCGTCTGCGCTTTTCGAGGTTCAACTTTGACCATAAATTTAACCAACGAGACCAACTGCGGCGGGAGAAAAAATTATATAATTGAAAACTTCTTTTGAATACGAATTCACTGATATAATTTTTGCTCCCGCCACAATCAGTCTTGGTAGTTAAATTTACGGTCAAAGTTGAAGCACGGGGATAAAGGAAGCACTACATTATGAAATGAAGGGAGTATAAAACAGTTTGGACAGCTCCACGCGATGCGAATATGGCACGGTGACTGTTTGCTTCAACGAACTGATATGCAGTGGGGTCCCTGCTTGGCGCCAATCGATCGATATTTCTAGAACAACCTAGATAACACTGAATGACACTATAGCAGCGAATCCCTGTGTTATAAACCGTCGGATGGAGCCCAGTGAACGGCCAGAAACACATTTCAATGCCTGAATTCAAACATTCAAAACTCATACACTATATAGAAAGTATATAAATATAAATATAGATATAGATATATTTTCTCTATTTTTTCACTATATCTTTTCTCTGCTTTTTCAGCCTGCCAAAACTGCACCGGACACACTCGCCGGGGACATAAAAGTGGTGATGCATCGACATGCCAATGGCACACGATCATTGAGCTGCAACATCTTTAATTCTCTTTGCACTCAACCATCCATATGTTTTCTATGCTAAGAGCATCTACAGCCGGACCCCCTACTCTCTCCCTAAAAACCCGAAACGTTCGTCCGATCAGTGTCCAGTCAAAAAAGAGTGAACCAACCGGACCCCTTATTTTAGCCCTAAACGTCCGAACTAACCGGCATCCCTCAAACCCATCCCAAAGCTGGGGCGAGTATGAGGGGGTCCGGTCACGCCCAGTCACACCTGGCACTCTCCTACACGTCATAGGCATCACCCCTGGTCCCATATGCAGCAACCCAATCCTCCTCTCTCATCTCTCTCTCTCTCGCTGTCAGCATGGATGTGCGGCATGCACACGCCGAGGAGGTGGCACCTCGCGACGACGACGGCGTGAGCAGACGAGACGGGTGTAGCACGGGCGGAGGAAACGATGATGCTTGCCGCCGCCACCGCATCCGGCAAGGAATCATCTGCCTTCTCTCTTCCCAGGCCACGTGCTCTACGGTGTTGCACACAACCTGTTCACTGAAATGCCATAAAATGAGGAGTGTGGTTATTTTGGAGAGAGAAAAGTGAAGATGAAAACGGATTGACCGGGCATGTCTGCGGGCATTTGAGGGATCAAATTATATTGATGCGGCTGTAGATGCTCTAAGGCAAGCGACGGATCAGTGGTGCCTGATGGCATCCACACACCGTCAAAGACGCGATGAAGGCCCTGTACAATGCAAGGCGCTTAGGAAAGGTTCTTAGAGGAATAAACTCGTGTTTCCTTAAGCATCGATACTTATTTATAAAGGGTAGATGCTTAGTTAGACGTCCATAGAAATAGGCACTGGAGCTTCAGAAAATCCCAGTTTATTTTTCTAAACACCTTTTTAAGCACCTATCATTGTACAAGCCCTAAGTACATAACATAGCTACCACTGGCATGGCATAGGATGGTGGCGAGCTCATCATGGTCGACTTCTTACTTCAGATCGACGCGGAGGGGCTTGCGATTTTTGAAGTGTCTACCAAGGCCTGTGTCGCTAGATAGAAGCCAACCTCGGCAAATACGCTGAACCCCGTCATGGTGTGTTCAGTACGGTGCATGAGGGCAAAAGTTCTCAATCCAACACACTTTTGCTTGTTTGTAGGGTGCATGGGCTCACCTGGACTGATGCAAAAAGGGCCCTCAGCCATGCCCATCTCATACACCCCAGAGAGGGTGCATGGAGACAGCCATGCTCGCCCCAACCCTCATCCCCACCCATCAGACCACCTCCAGATATGTTTCAATTTTAAAAAAAATGTTCAGAGTTTCAAAAAAATCAAAAAATATTCAGAATTTAAAACTTAGTTTAGATTTTTGAAAATTTTCAGAACTTCGAATTTTGTTTAAATTTTTGAAATTGTTTCGAATTTCAATTTTTGGTTAATTTTTTTAAAAATGTTCATAATTTCAAATTTTGTTTAATTTTCGGAAAATGTTCAAAAATTTTAATTTTCAACAATTTTCAGTATTTCAAAATTTGTTTAAATTTTCAAAAAATGTTTTGAATTTAAAAAAAAACAGAATTTAAATTTTGTTTAAATTTGTAAAAAAAATTATTTAGAATTTGAAATTTTGTTATATTTCCAAATATTCAAAATTTATTTAAATTTTCTGAAAATGTTTAGAATTTCAAATTTTATTTCAATTCTCGATAAAAGTTCAGAATTTCAAAATATGTTTAAATTTTTGGTCACCGGTCAAAAATATTATTCGGAATTCGAAATTGTTCAGCATGTCTAAACAGATGCAGGCTGTCAAACAAAGTCTCAGCTCAGCATGTCTCAGCGCATACACAACAAATGCATGGACTTGGCATTTCTACATTCAGCATGTATCAGAGGAGAACAACTCGGCTAGGTCCATACATGCTACCAAACACACCCTAACGCATGAGAAAGTTGAAGAGGAGTTTGGCGCTTTCTTCATATTGAAGCATGGGCATTTTGCTTGCCCATACAATTCTCATTAAATTTGAGTGCATGCTAATTTTTTTTCTCCCGTTGCAACGCACGTGCGTACGTGCTTTTTTTTTTCTGAAGTGCATACATTTTTTTATGTGCATATAATAAGAAAAAGGCCGACATTGGAGCATTAGAGAGTGACTCATAAAACCGGTGATGGGCCGGCCCGGACTGCTGAGCTGATAGTAACAGGGCCCTTAAAACTCCTCGCTCCAGCCGAGACGGAAGCCCAAGTGCGGTGCGGAGTACCCACGCCGCCATGGCCGCCGGACAGCCGCAGCTGCTCGCCGGCGTCGGCGACCGGGGCTCCTCATCCTTCTCCTCCTCCTCCTCCCACCCGCCGCCACCGCCTCCGCCCAAGATCCTCCTCGCAAAGCCGCCGCTTCCGCCCCCCGGCGCCGACGACGAGGGCGCTGGCGGCGGCGGCGGCGCCCGCGCGCGGCAGGGGCCGCAGCCTGGCTCGCTCAGCCTCGTCTCCGACGCCTGGGAGGTCCACACCGACAAGATCCTGCCGGTGCGTACAAAACCCCTCATCCCCCCCTTTTGGGTTTATATACTTGTTATCCACAATTTATAGTGCTCAGAATTGGTTGATTCCTTGTGTGGTTAGTGCAACAGTATGAATTAGCTTCATATGTCTTCTGATGTGTTATGACGAGGAAGCTGAGATATTGTATTCCAATGTTTCATGCTCTACACTGATCCTTAAAACAGCTTGTTATTGTGAAGAAACAGGCTAAGATCTATTGTACTTCTGAAATTGAGAATTATTGGTTGCTGAATGGCACACAGGAAATGTGAATTCGTGTTTCTGTTTCCCCCGTTTTGCAGTATTTGACAGAGAACAACGATTTCATGGTGATCGGGATAATCGGCCCACCTGGTGTGGGCAAGTCAACCATCATGAACGAGCTTTATGGATATGATGGAAGCTCACCTGGTACACTTAATTATATGCTTCATTAGTTCATTCTGTACCAAACTTGAGCAAACCAAAATTCAATCAGGTGGCCGTTCTCTGTAGGAATGCATCCTCCTTTTGCTACACAAACGGAGGAAATCAAAGCGATGGCAAAGCACTGTACTGCAGGTGTTGATTTCAGGATATCTCATGAACGAGTTATACTTCTCGACACCCAGGTAAGATGAACTTAGTTTACTCTCAGCACTGGCGTGTTCCAAATACTAGAACAGTTAAGCTAAAAATCTCGCTGATAATATTCTCGACTGCAATCAATTATCCTGCAGCCAGTATACAGTCCATCCATCCTAATGGATATGATGAGGCCAGATGGTTCATCTTCACTTCCTGTTCTTAACGGCGATCCATTACCAGCAGACCTGGCCCATGAGCTAATGGGAATCCAGGTAAATGGTTTACTTTAATTCTTACACCTGACTGTGTTACTGCTGGTTTTACCTTTGTGGTTCACAGTAATTGATCGGTATTCTCTGTTGTTCTGCAAGGAATTTCTGTAGCTTGGTGTTTTCTTGGCATCTGTCTGTAATATTGTGTTGGTTGTGTCAGAAGGGATCAATGATTTTTCCATGTGGGAGCTCATGCTTACGGTGAGTTGTCTGGCTATTATTTCTCTGTACATACACTTCCTTCTTTCAAGAATTAAAACAGTCTGTTCATCTGGTAGTGTGAACTGTCAAGTTTGTTCAGAAAACCCCTGTTTTGTTGAGCCTATTCTGGTAATATATGCAGAACAACGGAACAAATTACATTCAGTGGTTCATAACTGAGTGTATGAGCTCTTATCTAGTTTTAGGGAAACTACAAGCAGAACTGATCTTACTCCTTGATTCCTGCAACCTTCTGACTTTAGTGGAGCAGATTGATAATTTACAAGGGTAGTAATATTCTCTTCTGCATCTAGTATATCTGTGTTTTCCTCCATTTT
The DNA here is from genome assembly GCF_003073215.2 of Triticum urartu. Lineage (NCBI taxonomy): Eukaryota > Viridiplantae > Streptophyta > Magnoliopsida > Poales > Poaceae > Triticum > Triticum urartu. The sequence continues at coordinate 20,397,085 of NC_053028.1, forward strand.
CTTGTTCTTTTTCAATAAAGAAAAAGCTAGCTCACGTTGGCTACATACTGCCACAGATTGTCTGATTCTTCCAGCTTCATTCAAAATTTGACATCTCCTTAGCGTATATCTCATTGTACTTGTTTCACCTGTCACACTCTTCAGCATATTATGCATATGCATAGTTGATAATAGCACACTTTTCTTATCCAACATTTGGAGAGTGGAATCATTGTGGTATTATCTTCTACTGACGAAAACTTCTGCAGTTACTCTGTGCTCATGTAGTTAAAACATGTTGACTGATGACCCTAAGCTAGAAGGGATATTTGGCAATATTGTGCAATGCTGAAAGGGGTGTTGTAATGTATTCTTACAGGTTGATTTGTTGAAGAATAACATACCTGACCCATCATTGTTAACATCATCTACACCAGACAAGGAAAATAAGAATGATAACCAATCAGGCAGTGAAGATTACATGGCCGATCTCTGTTTTGTGCATGCTAGGTGAGCATTATGAACTGTTGTACTTGCCTTGAGAGTGTATTTTTCTCTGTTATCAGATACTTATTTATATGTTCCTGAATAAATAGATCTTCCGAATTTCCTGTTGGTAAAAAAAATATTGCTGCAAAAAGATCATATGAGCACATACCACTTCCATACTTAATTCATCCCTCTGCTCGTTTAATCTTAGTAATTTGATTGGTGTTGTTTTCTAATTGAACAGATTGAGGGACCATGACTTTTCTCCTTCAAAGCTCAGGCTTCTACGGGAGACTCTTGAAAAACACTTCGAGTCCTCTTCATTTAACATTGGCAGCTCTAGTGCGACACCTGAAGTTACCGATTCCTCGGTTGCTCCAAGCACGAAAGTTGAAGAGTTGAGCTCCAGCCAGCAGGACGTGTTCCTTCTTCCATTAAGATCACATGATAACTCAGCAAAGTTTGAGTATGGGACATACTCATCCATGCTAGGAAAGCTTCGTGATCAGGTATCTTTTCTAGTCCAAGTTGAAATCACATATAGATTTATATACTCCAGTCTTGAAACCATTTAAAATGAAAAAAAAAGTTCACTGTCAGACACGCAGCCTGTTCTTAGCTTATCTTGTTTATTTACTCAAGCATTTATTACCGGCCCAGTTAAGTTGATCTGCTGTGTATGTTACTGTTGCTGCAGGTCCTGGCGAGGCCGTTGAGGCCGTTCGCGAAGAACCTCACAGAGCGTGACTGGCTGAGGAGCTCGGCCAAGATATGGGACATGGTGAAGAGATCTCCCGTCGCCTCGGACTACTGCAAGGCGCTCCAGAGCTCGGGATTGTTCAGGAAGTAGCCACATATGTGTTGTGTGTTCTCGATTCGACCGACCTGAGACACAATTTGAATCGCTGTTAGATGAGAAGGTGATGGATTTGTTCGCAATATAATGTATGGATTCTATGGGGATTTTTGGCATTGTAAATCTGGGAGAAGAATTTCCGACCTTGGTGCTGTCCCTGTTGTTTGCCTACTACTACTACAAGGTTATGGGATATGGATGGGTCCGGATATGTTGTGACGTAGCAATGCAGAATGATTTCTTAATCGGGTGGTGGTTACATCTCTCTTTCACTCATCCTAACTGATATCTGAACATTTATGATTTAGCATTTGACCTCACAGCAAAAGAAACTAGGGGTCGAGTCTTTCTGCGAGTCGAATTTTCCCTGCATTTTTCACATGGCTAAAGATGTGTAAGCTCTTACCTTTTCAGAAGAGGCTTGTAAGCTTATGTTTCATTCCTGACCCCACAAGTGTAAATAGGTTCATGCATCCCTTGGTGTATCGTCCAAGGCAAATGCTCAGTTAAACAGCCATTTGTAATGTAGTTGCACGAGAGCTGTTCCAAGGGATGATAAAACACTGACATGACAGTTTGTGCTACCTATATTCTCTCTTGATAGTAGAGTAGGAGTTTAGACTGGAGACCTAAAAGCACTCTTGCTGCCTTGCTGGCCTTAACCCTGGTCAACTAGCAAATCCATATGACAAATGGTTGGACTCTTATTTAATCCCCACCTTCTCTCTCTGATCGTGTTACCGGCTTGCAAATTCATTTATCGACTGAGTCCTCCGTAAACTAATTAGATTCTTTAGATCACTAATTAAAAAAAATTACTCCCTCCATCCGAAATTACTTATCGCGAAAATGAATGTATCTAGAACTAATATATGTCTAGATACATCCATTTCCCCGACAAGTATTTTTGAACGGAGGGAGTATTAGTTTACAGAGAAGTACTTAATTAGCGCACCTGTCGGGTGCACGCCCAAAGGTTAACCTGCTCCTTTCTTTTCATTACAGTGCCTGCAGCGCACAAATGGGTCGGCAGGAGAGACACCGGCCGAACCAACAAGATAGGTAGGCGATCTGAGTACCACGTATTTACCCCCTTCGTCCGGAATTACTTGTCGCGAAAATGAATGTATTTAGAACTAAAATATATCTAGATACATTCATTTTCCCAATAAATATTTCTGAACGGAGAGAGTACGTACGTGGCTCTTCGGTCTTGCTGACCAACGATACGCCGACTTAATTATGCCAACCTTGATGATCTCTTGCATTACATTAGCACCATCTTGCTGCACTACTACTATAACTAGTTAAGTGCCCGTGCGTTGCTACGAGGCAAATCAACAATTGTAGATGCACTTAAAAAAACAATTATCGACGCGTTGATAACAAATTATATTGTCATTTTTAGTTGAGTGGAACACCATTATGATTTTGCTCGACAACAAATTGTCTTGTACTCCCTTCGTCCGGAAATACTTGTCACCAAAATGAATAAAAGGGGATGTATCTAGATGTATATTAGTTCTAGATACATCCCTTTTTATCTATTTTGATGACAAGTATTTTCGGACAGAGGGAGTATATTTTTTAGGTCGAGTGGAACACCATTATGGTGGTTTTTGAATTAAGCATCTCGCCCAAATTTCATATGGTGCTCAATTAATTAAGCTTTTGTTTGCCCAATTGCACTATAGTACTTCATGTTCTATGAACAGAAGGACAAATTATATTATGTGCGCATAGACATAATCTTAATGTCCCTTCTAGTGAAATTTAGGCATGCAAGACCAATTTTACCAACTTCTCATATCTTTCAAGGATAAAATTTCAGCAAACAAGCAACTCATGTATGAAGATGTGTGCTATTCTTTAGTATACTTGCATCGTGAAAATATCATGTTTTAGAAGTGAGAACCTTAGTATATTAATGCAACATATAACACTGACATAATATACGGTGCTACAGTTAGAAATTGTGATAAAAGGGAATCACCTAGTAACTTCTAAAGTGATCTCTCTGACAACGGATATGAAGTTAGCTAGCGTATTCTAAATCTAGACCAGTGTGAAGCTACTAAAATTACCATCATAGTACACTTGTTTGAAATTTAGCCAAAACTAATATACATTATGCGTCTTCAGAATCTGAAGTGAAATGTTATCGGCAAAGGGACAACCATTCCTCACCAAAATAAAGAGAGCAACGACAGGACCTACACATTAGCAAACATCCCAAAAATTAATCAACACTTTGAAGTAGATTTGTAAGAGCATTAATCCACAAGAAAAAAAACATATCCCTTAATTTTGCCTAGGCTATGCAAGAAAGTAGTACCAAGGAGCACCAACCATTTGTTTCCTGCCTTTTGCACTACCAATAAAACGACAGCATCCATGCCACTGCATGTTCAGCCTTTCTGTTGCATGATGATAATATAAAATACATGATGATAATATAAAAGAAATGACCAGTCAAGGCAGGTTGTCGATCACTTGCTGGACATTACCTTATCTATTGGCAAGCACTGGTGATTTGTCTCATAACCTATCCCTCCCTATCATTTTCACAAGCCTAAAATCTTAAAAGTAATACAAAAGTTTTGTAGATCTGTATGAAATAGTGCAAAAAGAATCATACATAGCAATTGTATAAAATGACTCTTTTATCTTGTCACTCTAGTATGAATCCAAGCATAGTACAACAGAAACAACTCATTAATCAGTAAACATTTCCAAATGGAAAAGACAAATAAAACATACACCTACTTAGTAAATTTTGGAATATCAAATACATCATCTCCGCTCCTCTCTACAAAATTCAGAAAATATTCAAACATATGCTTATATTATTAAGTGTCACGGGTGTAGCCTAACAATATAGAGTTCAATGACATTCAAAGAAACAAAGGTCATTATAGTAGAGAAAGCCACCAAACGTAATCCTTCTGGTTACATGTACTTTTCTTGCCGCAGATTGTGTGCCCTTTTCTATTGAACTGTAGTCATAAATTGTCCTTTCTGTTTCTTTTTTCCCAAGCAGACAAAGGAGATCTCTCTTTTCATTATAACTATGTAGTGATATCATGGGTAAATGCAAAAGAAAAATATGTATTGACAAATGAAAATCTGCAAAACCTTAACTTAAGACACCGGAGTGGAGCGACATTCATCTTGCAACCATGGTGGAAGGTGATTTTCTTTGGCACAAGTGGCTCTTTGAAATTCATCATCCTGAACATAACAAATTAGAAATATGTATTTTTGTAGCTTCATACTATTGATACATGGGAAGAATGACGGTCCATTTTGATACCTCATCCAGTTCATCAAACTCAAAATCCTGACAAAATGATCAAACACTGAATGTTAGACATAAGCAGAGGTTGCCAGTTCTGTGTAATTTATAGCGGGCCAATGTGATCTCATCAAGGATTGTGTTGACGTCTAACTATTTCCTCCATCTCAGTGTGTCTTCCCACATCTGCATAACCTTCTCCGCGCCCAACTGTCTGGCCTTCATGAACATGCATCATACGTTCATATCGATGCTGTCAGATCCTAGCATTTCAGAAAGCTATCTAAATGGTACAAGGAAAAAACAGAGGAAACGAAGAAATAAAACAAGGCAAGCAGAAGCATCGTAGTTGTCGTGCATGTCGAGGACAAGCCATGTACGGCCAGCCACTCATGGAAGACGGCAACAACGCGCTCCTCACATCCTCAATGGAGATGCCAGGAACCAGACGTCAAAGAGCGTGGATGACCTTCCGCCACAGTGATCCTATCTTCTATTATTAGTAGTTTATTAAAAAGAAAGCATGGTCTTCCTCTTCATGACTACACAAACAGAAACATACAGATTGTGGCAAATTAAATCCAAACAAGATAATCAGTGTGTCATGCCTAATTTAAAATACATTCTTGTGAGGGTAAACAAGAAATTGTCTCCCCTAATTAATTCCATCTAACTAAAAAATTCTGCAGCCTAATACTGTAGTACGAAAATTCATTTAACTAAATAATGTGTGCACCTTAATATGGTAGTACGGTACAGATTAGTTTTATGACTCACTGGCAATTATAGAACTTAAAGGAGACTCGCCGGAGTTGATGAGCCACTGGATTATGTGCGTTGCATAATACAAACTAAAGGCGACTCACTCGATAATTTCGTTGCGCGTTGCCGTTACTTTTGTCTGGTCGCAGCTGATTCGGCCACACACCCATAATTAACATGTAGTGTCTCTCTCGCTCCTTCCCTCTCCAAATTCCCGAGCAATTATTTTTTATGGTGAATTTGATGAGATATGAGAAATATCTTACTTCCAAGGCATATATACAACATGGGATGTGTTGAAGCAAATTAATTGAATAAGAGAAATATCATGTTTCTGTTGTAAGAACTTGGTGCACATAATTGCATGAAATATAATATATCCAGATCAGTTATTAGCTTCAGTCACATGAGCATCACATGACTACATCACGTAGATAACTTGACAACCCTTCATGCCACCACTTAAAATTAAAAGGCTGATATGAAATAAAATTAGCTTTGGCGCACACCTTAGCTTCACGATTACATCAATGTGATTCTACGACAGGTTATCGGTGCACTCTGATGCTGCCAAAATATATGGATAGTCTCAAATCGCATTGTTGTTCTTCACCATTGGGCCACAACAACAACAACAACAACAAAACAAAAATGAATCATCTCTCTCTCTCCCTCTCACACAACAGCTAATGCTAGCAGCAGGGTATGATGAACAATATGAACTCATCTCTCTCTCTCTTCTTCCCTCTCTCTCTCTACTGCACAACAATCGCGAATAGCAGCAGCAACAGCAGCGTACCATGACCAATATCGGCTACTCTCTCTCTCTCTCCCTCTCTCTCTCTCTCCCCCTCGCTCTCCCTCCCTCCCTCTCTCCCTCTCTCTATCCCTCTCTCTCTCTCTCCAATGCGGCGTCGCCCCGCCTACCATTGCCCTTCTCGGATCAAGCGCTGCACCACCTTTATCCCCTCAGCTCCCTGCCGCCTCGGTTCAAGCAAGGACGTACGTACATCGGTGCCGCAGCAACACCCTCGACGAGCCGTATCGCCGCTGCCGTGCGCCATTTCGATGAGATGGCCGATATGAGAGAGATGACGTATGCTCAGGAAGAGAAGATGAATGGATACCTCCCGTCCAGCCCCTGATGTCATCATAAGCACGTCGCCGATGCTGGATTGGCGCCGCTCGACCTGTCATGCCGGCCCACAGGAGAATAAACGAGATGGGGAGGGGATTAGGCTTTCTCTGGTTTGCTCGGGGGACCGGTTGCGTAGCGAGACGATCGGCTATTGGATGGATTCATCATGGGCAAAAGGAAAAAGAACTACCCGTATTTTTGGATATATAGAGATTGATTACCGTCAGTTGATCGTGATTGATTCCTTCCATGAATGTAGGTAGTAGAGATAAACGAGGAAGGAGACTGATTTGGTAGATATAAACAAGGAAGGAGACCGATTTGGTGGAACCACACGCAACTTGAGATAATCGGCGTCCATTAATTGCGAGATCGGAGAAAATCATGGATCCTATCGATTGATGGGAGGGGAGCAACGAACGAACAAACGAACGACGTACGAACTCGTCCTTTAGGAGTAGAGATTAGAACATTTTGAACCAACCAGCTCTCAGATCGTACCCCTACCTACTCCCTCCGTTCCGAATTACTCGTCGCAGAAATGGATGTATCTAGATGTATTTTAGAGCTGTCAGGATCCTATTGGTCGATAGAAAAGGTACTCCCTCCGTTTCGAATTACTCGTCGCAAAAATAGATGTATCTAGATGTATTTTAGTTCTAGATACATTCATTTTTGCGACGAGTAATTTGAAAGGAGGGAGTACCTTTTCTATCGACCAATAGGATCCTGGCAGCTCATCACCAGGACATCAGTTAATGTGCTCCAAAAGACGGTGATTACATTCATCCACAGGGGCATTTTATATTGGCACCGGCTATATATACGTCAGGCATATGAAAAAAATTCATCCATTAATCACTTTCACAGGAACCACTAATCTTAATCCAACGGTCCAAAACAGTGCTGCCACCGCCCCGACCATCTCTCTATGACCCACCGATCTAGAGAAGACTTCCGGCAATCCCCTGCAACCCCACCCCCACCCCTATGATAAATAATGGGGCAATGAATTCACTCTAAAATAGATAGTGGGGCTCCCTTCTCCGACGAGGTTCCTTCTTCTGCGGTGAGCTCCGGCATGCCAGAAGGAAGGAAGAAGGTAACTGATGCTAGAGAAATTTTCAGGTAACTGATTAATAACGAAACCGTTTAATATTATGTTTTAGAAACATACTCGCACAAGAGTAGTGCATCACCTACATACACTTACTTTTATAAATGCAGTTTCTTACACATCATTTTATATTACATGCACATACACTCACTCTTATTAATGCACGCATGCACTTTCTTATTCCTATGAACATAGGTACTCCCTCCATCCCGTATGTAATGTAAGGTGTTTCCGCAAGCCATGTTAACTTGTAAAAACGTCTTATACTATGAGACGGAGGCAGTGTAATATACATACCCCGACACTCCTGCCAAACACAAACCAGCGGTGCTTGCTATCAACTGCTCCGTTTCTTTAGTCACCTTATCTTCTTTTTTTGAAGATTTAGTCATCGTTATCTCGACTTGCCGACTTGCCTCTCGCACTAGCTGGCCTCTCTTTTTAGCAACTAAAACAAACGATTTTATGTATGGACAGGGACCACTGGTAGAAAAAGGGCCTGTTGTCCCGGTTCGTAAGGGCCTTTAGTCCCGGTTCCTGAACCGGGACTAAAGTGTCAGTACTAATGCCCTGTACCTTTAGTCCCGGTTCAATCCAGAACCGGGACTGATGGGCCTTCACGTGGCCTGTGCGCGGAGCCCAGGCAGGAGACCCTTTGGTCCCGGTTGGTGGCACCAACCGGGACCAATAGGCATCCACGTGTCAGCATTTTTGTGGCTGGGGTTTTTGTTTTTTTGAAAGGGGGGGGGGTTGGGGGTTTTGGGGGGTTAATTTAGGTGTTTCATATATTGTGTTAGCTAGCTATAATTAATAGAGAGAAGTGTCCTCTCTTATGTCCGTGCTTGGTCGACGCTACGTACTATACATACGTATAGAGAGGACTAGACACGCTAGTTAGCTAGTAAGCAAACGAAGGAAACAGAAGATCGTCATGAACATATATGCATACAGAGAGAAGTGATATCGACCACCTCTCCTTCTCCGAGAGATTGGTCGAACAACAAGTTCTCGTATATCTATCCGACACTACCGGCTACATATATACAATAAGTATCTCTTACAAATATAATCATACGGACTCATGGTCCACATAGTATTCTCCGTCTTCAGCGATCACGTGGTCAAGAAAGAATGCTACCAATTCCTCTTGAATTGCTCGCATGCGAGCTGGTGCTAGGAGTTCATCCCGCTTCCGAAACATCTAATTTGAAGAAGGGGGTCAATACATATATATATATATATATATGAATGAATGAAACTCAATACAAATGATGGTAATAAAACAAAATTGTGAATGTTGTTATTTACGTACTTCATATTGTTCGTCAGAGTACCCGCCCCGCTCACAGGTCATGTGGCGGATGGACTCGCAGACGTAGTATCCACAAAAATCATTCCCTTTTTCCTGCCACAACCACTTTACAAGAAATAGAGGTCAATCAAACTGATAAGCAAGAATGCTAAATGGTATTGATGAAACTAGCGCTTGAATCACTAGGAGATGCGCGGAACATGCTACTATAGTACTTACTTTCGGGTGTCTAAATTCCAGCTCCTTCGGCAGTCCCGGAACTTTTCTGGTGAATTTTCTCTAAACCCTGCCGGACAAAGAAAACAATTACTTGATATCAAGAAATGAACAAATTTGCTGATATGGTGGATAATGATCGATTTAACTTACTTCTTGAGGATTTCAGTCATGTCCGCATACTCCTGGGGATCTTTTCGTTTAGAGTCCAAGACGGTTACTACTCCCTGCTCAAGCCTAATCTCTAGGAGAATATAGTGGAAACTGCACACGCATGCATAACTCATCAATTACATTACTATAACCTGGACTAATATATAAGGGAAACCGAATATGCACAAGACAGTAACACTCACTTGAAGTTGTAAGGAAAGAGTATTATATCTTTGTTTTCATTTTTTTGAATGATCGTAGCAAGTTGGCCTCGGTATCTCCGGGACGATGTTGAACCTCAGTTGCATCTATGAGATATGTGTTAATGAACCCAATTGAAAGGACATGCGGTGCCTCCATGTGTGGTTTTGGTAATTGATGACAATCTCTATGGACTAACGGTTGCCTTGAGTTATATTTGAAGCATTTGTCCATAGGATTGTCTTGAAGTCCATGTGTTGGTTTCAAGGAGTTTATGAGATGGCCAAAGTGCTTTTCAAGGAATTATCCAAAGATTGGCCATGTGTGAGTTGAGATGGCCAAAGTGCTTTTCAAGGAATTATCCAAAGATTGGTCATGTGTGAGTTGAGATGGCCAAAGTGCTTTTCAAGGAATTATCCAAAGATTGGTCATGTGTGAGTTGAGCTTATTGCAAGCATGTCTTGAAGAAGAAGATTGTGTGATCATTCATGTTTACCTTCAAGACATCATCCAAATGAAGAGAGTTGGAAAGATTCAATGTTGATCAAGACTAAGTCAAGAGTGAATCAAGTTGATCAACTCACAAAGCGTAGAAGAAGTACCGAGAGGGATCAAGTGATCCCATGGTATGGTAAGCATTGTCCATTACGCTTTGTGTACTAACCCATGGTCTACGTGAGAGTTCTTTGTGGGGTTAGGTATGTTTCCATGGTCTTGCGTCAAGAGGAAGATCTCATACAACCCATGGAGGATGACATCAAGTGGTGATCGTCATCAAGTTTGCAGTGTGCAAGTTCAAGTGGAGCAACTCGAAGAGTGGCTCACCCATAATGGAGTATGGGGGAGCAATCAAGCTTGAAGCTTGCCGTCCATTGTGGTGTCAATGGAATTTTGAAGATGTGCCAAAGAGTGGCTCACCCATAGTGGAGTATGGGGGAGCAATCAACTAGTCTTCATCGAGCCAACACAATCAAGAAAGGTGGTCCAACTTGAGGAAGTCAAGATCGTCATCATCTAGCTCAAGTGGACTATGTGCAAGGCAAAGGTTTGCCCTTGATAGGTTTTCTATTTTACCGGTCTCATAGTGGTAGTTGGGAGACCGGGTTGTAGGATCGATTGCCGTACTATCAAGGGGGGCTCTCTAGGGAGTAGCTTGATCGTATCATTAGTCGAGAGCTCAAACCATTGCATCCTTGCATCATCTTTCTTGGTTCTTGTTTGGTTCCTTTGTGAGTCTTAGAGCTTATGGTCATCTTGATGACAAGCTTGAGTTCATCGAAAACGGAGTTCGCATGCATCTTCTATGATGTTTTCGGTGTTGGAGGTTTTACCGGTCTTATCCGAGGAAGGGTTCTCACCATTTTATTATGGTCCTTTTCTCATTTGCTTCTTATTGATATTTCTCTCAAGATTGTGTTAGCCCTTGTCATTAGCTTTCCAACAAACTTGGTTTCATTGAATTCGGAGCTCGTATGCGAAAGTTGTGGCTGTTTTGATATTGCCTGTTTTACACAGAGAGGTTGTACCGCCCCATGGAGAGGTTGTACCGCTTGACCGGTACAACCGGTGTTTGGAGCGGTTGTACCGCTCCCAAGGTTTTGGATCCCAAATAGGCCAATTTTCTCGTGGGTGGGCGATATTCCCGGTAACCACGGTTACCGAGAAATACCGAATAAATTTTGGACGAAATTTACAAATTGAATTTTGAATTCAAACAATTTTAAATTAGATATAATAATATCTTGAACTGAAGTCATTCAACAAGGGGTAGTAGCTCAGTGGTACCTCAACTACGTGCGCTCTTAGCTGTGTTCAGGTCGCGAGTTCGATTCATTGGTGCTGTCATTTTTTCACCTTTTTGGCTGTCTATTTTAAAAATAACAAAAAGAACAAACAAACGTGCGGAAGGAGGACTCAACAGCTACCTCCCGAGGCGCATAACAGATGCTTACCACTACGCCAGAGCAAGACAGTTGTCTCATATGAGAAACAAATTTCTTTATTAGACCTTGAGAATTCAAATTCAAATTATTCAAAAAATTCGGTATTTTTTGCTCGGTATAGGTATTTCTCGTGAGGCGGCGAGAAACGCGGTAACCGCCCGGTATCCGTTTTTCTCGGGCGGTACCCAAAACCATGACCACTCCAGAATTGGTCTGGAGGTTGTACCGGTCATGTACCGCTCTACCACCAGACTGGTCTCTGTTGTGGTGCGGTTGTTGGGCGGTTGTGGGCCGGTTGTACTGCTTATTGCCTGTTACCGGTTGTACCGGTGCTCATAGAGGTTGTACCGCTCCTATGTTATTCTGTACATAATGGGAAGATTCGTGGGGACCTATTTAAGGGGGTCTTCTTCCCCAATGGTTCCCTATCTCTTGAGCTGTCTATTTTGAAAAATAACAAAAAGAACAAAAACGTGCGGAAGGAGGACTCAACCAGCTACCTCCGAGGCGCATAACAGATGCTTACCACTACGCCAGAGCAAGACAGTTGTCTCATATGAGAAACAAATATTCTTATTAGACCTGAGAATTCAAATTCAAATTATTCAAAAATTCGGTATTTTTTGCTCGGTATAGGTATTTCTCGTGAGGCGGCGAGAAACGCGGTAACCGCCCGGTATCCGTTTTTCTCGGGCGGTACCCAAAACCATGACCACTCCAGAATTGGTCTGGAGGTTGTACCGGTCATGTACCGCTCTACCACCAGACTGGTCTCTGTTGTGGTGCGGTTGTTGGGCGGTTGTGGGCCGGTTGTACTGCTTATTGCCTGTTACCGGTTGTACCGGTGCTCATAGAGGTTGTACCGCTCCTATGTTATTCTGTACATAACGGGAAGATTCGTGGGGACCTATTTAAGGGGGTCTTCTTCCCCAATGGTTCCCTATCTCTTGAGCTCGTTTTCCCCCATTGTTGACCTTCTTTGAGCTTGCTAACTCTCAATCCCTCCATGGATTCTTGCTAGTTTTTGAGGGAAAAGAGAGAGGAGATCTAGATCCACATTTCCACCAATCACTTTCTCCTCTATGTGAGGGGAACCCCTTGGATCTAGATCTTGGAGTTCTTGGTGTTCTCCTTCTTGTTCTTCCTCTCATTTCCTCCCTAGCATTAGTTGCTCCGGTGGGATTTGAGAGAGAAGGACTTGGGCACTCCGTGTGCCCTTGCCATTGCATTTGGTGCATCGGTTTGAGTTCTCCACGGTGATACGTGGAAGTGAAGTTTGAGAAGCTTATTACTCTTGGGTGTTTGGACCTTAGAAATCATGTCTATTGCTATTGAGGGCAAGAAATATATTGATGAGTTGGAATCTCGTCTTGAGGAGCATGAGGTCACCATTGATCAAATGGAAGGTCATGAGCGTGATTACGCTAATGAGATTGCGGACCTCTCTCAAGCTCTTGAACTTGAACAAACCACCAAGGAATCTCTTGAGGAGACTTTTGCTCTAGAATTATCTAGAGTGAGGGAATCTCGTGATAGAGCTCTTGAGGTGGCCAATGATTTTGAAACTAAAAATGAGGAGCTTGAAGTTGCGCATGCTAAACTCCTTGAGGACTTTGAGCACCTCAAAAATGGCTCAAGGGTCATTAAGAGTGAGCTCATCAAACTCACCGAGTCTCATGCTCAACTTAAAGCTTCTTATTCAAAAGAGCTTGCCAAGTTGTCTTCTCCTCTTGTTGCTAATGATGATGCTTGTGCTACTAACTCTATCTCTTGTGAAGCATCCATATTGAAGGAGAATGTTGAGCTTCGGGCTCAACTTGAGTTGCTATCTAGCAATTATGGGAAATTGGAAGAAAACCATGAAAAGCTCTCAAGCTCTCATGATGATCTTCTAGTATCCCATAATGAGCTAAAGATATCTCATGAGGCCATGATTTCTAAGGTAACATCTAGTGAGCCTCATGTGGATACTAGCACTAATTCTAGTCAAAATGCTATATTGCCATGTGCTAGTCCTTGTAATTCATCTACTCACAATGTTGGTACATCTTGTGATGAATTGCTTTCCTTGCCTTGTTGCTCTAACGATGAAGCTTATACTTCCTCTAGTACTTGTGTTGAGACTAACCATGTAGAGGAAATCAAAGAGCTCAAGGCCCAAGTCACTTCTTTGAAGAAAGACTTGGAAAAGAGTCATGAAGGGAAATCCACACTCAACAATATCTTGAGTGTGCAAAAATCCCCCAATGACAAAGGTGGACTTGGATTCAACTCCAACAAGAAGAAGAAGTCCAAGGTGAACAAAAAGAAGGGCCAAGAACAAGTCAAGAATTCGGCCAAGATTGTTTGCTTCAAGTGCAAAGTAGAAGGGCATCATGTTAGATCTTGCCCATTGAAGAAGAAGCCCATTAGTGACAAGCAACAAGGGAAGCGGCCACAAGTCCACTCTCATTCTCAACCTCAAGTTGAAGAAAAGCCTCTTCCCAAGAAGACTCAAGCTTATGCTTCTCAAGTTGAGAAATCAAGTGAGAAGAAAGTGAAGAGTAGACGTTGCTACCTATGTCGCGAGAAAGGTCACCTCGCTTCTTCATGCACTAGTGGTAACTTATCCAACCCAATTATTATTGATGATGTCTATTCTCTTGGGAAGGATAAGGTTGGCAATGTGGTTGCCAAGTTTGTTGGTACTCAAAGTGGTTTGAAGCAAAGAACCATTTGGGTAGCCAAGCCTATTGTGACTAACCTCTTAGGACCCAACTTGGTTGGGGACCAACAAGCTCAAACTTGATCAATAGGTGATGTTGGAGGTCATTGGAGACTTGGCTACATTATGAAGAATTAAGGGGTACTTCATCATTCTTATTGTCTCAAGCCAAGTCAATTGAATCATCAAGATTATATCTTATATCCAATGTGCCTCCTTGCGGTAACTTGTACCTCAATTGCTTACATTGAAAGTTACTTGCCCCCTTGCATGTTTTGGTTTTGTTCCTTGCATGTGTTTGTATATGTTGTGCTTCCAACTTGATTATCTTGAGCAATCAAGTATGTGTGTGTTGGTTTGCACATCATGTACGTGTGTGTCATGCGTTGAGCCTTTTGCATCTTGTTTATTTCTTAGTTGGCTCTTGTGAGAGATTAATGGAATATCCCATTATGGGGGAGTGATGTGCTTTGTGCACTTCACAATCCTATAAAGGTGGGTACATGGGGAATACCACTTAGTATTGATATTGCAAGCTTATCTAGTCACTATGTGGTATGTCTTCTCATGAGAAATTCAAATTCTAAATAGTCCATTAATTATCTCTTGTTGGATCCTTTAATTGCCTCTTGTCTATCTTTAATTGGTATCACATTATGGGGGAGTAATATGCTATGTGTATATTACTAGCCTAGAAAATGTGTACATTTGAGATATTGTCATCTAGAGTTGATATTGTAAATTATCTTGTTCCTAGGTGGCATGTTAGCTCTACAAGTCTGCATTTGCTTTTTGTTTGGTCGTGAAGATGAAGTGTCGCAGAGCTAGTATGCCGTGTAGCTTTATTCTAGTTACATCAGCTAGGCGACTTATTTCCAGTGTATCTGTTACGTTGAATCATCCTTTTTGGAACAATTGGTTATTATTCTTTAACTTAGGAATGCCATCAAACCGTGGCTCGGTGTGTTAATGACACTCGTTGATTGGGTCTTCTTTTCATCGTTTAGCACTCTGGCATTTTGTTCTCCTGGGTAAGTGGATCAATCGCTGTGGTTCGTTGCCGACAGAGGTTAATGTCGTGTAGTGGACACGTTCTACGCCTTTTTGATTCTCTATCGGCATCCATCTTGTCGGTTGACATCATTTAGATCTTCCGGATGTTTGTGCTTTCCTTCTCTATTATCTAGCGCGTCTGCTTTACTTGTGTTGATCACCCTACCTTGTGTGCCACTCGACTAATTATGGTCATGCTTCTCCATAGCAAGCTTTCCTCCTCATAATGCCACTAGTCTGGGCTATTAGCGCTATTCCTCTATTTTTCTATAACACTACATATTACAGCTCTTGCGTACCATTATATCTAGTCGTTTGGGTTTTCGGCGTGGAGGCACGAAGGCGCTGGTTTGCATTTCAGTCCCGTGACTTTCACAGGCATGACTTTTTTGTGCCATCATGAAACTTTGTAGAGAGCTTGGTTTGTTTGGAACCATCCTCTCTTTTGGGAGTTTGATACTTTTTTTGAGTGTATCATTGGATATCTCATTCCTTGATGTATCTTTTATGGATATCCTCCAAGTGATGTTTTATTCATTTGGTATCTTTTCTTCACTTGGTTTTTCTTTGTCATTTGGTATCGGTTCTTGAAAGTCTTGAGCGTGCATATTAACTTCATGTAGTATCTTTGGCATGCTTTCTTTCTTCGACCCAATATATAGGGGAAACTCCACCAAGTCTCAAATTGGATGAGATGTGCATGAATTTCATTTCCTTTTCTATATGCACATATTTATGTGGAGTTTGTCCTATGTATTGGTGTTTCTAACTCTTTGGTCCCAATGAGTTTGGGTACCATTTTGTTTGTGTTGTTGTTCTAGGAACAATTGGAGATACATTGGATGCTCGGCTCACTCACAAGGAAGGTGTTGTCATCATGTGCTTATTGGAGTCGAGCTAGGATGATCAATGAACTACTATCTACCTTCAATTGGTATCTACTACATCCTTCCAATGTTAACTCGGTAACAAGTATCTTCATATTCTTCATGCACACATTTCTTGCATCAACCTTGTGTAGGTTGTATCATGGCATGTTATTCATTCATTCTTGTGATACTTGTTTCCCTTTCTCAAAGCATCCCAACAATGATCTCTTGTTGCTAGTTGTGATGTTTGATGGGTGTGTGGTAGGAATTCTTTTATATACAACAAGACCATATCTAGCCATGTGCTATGCTTCCAAGCAAATATCTTATTGCTATATGTATGACCTCCCTTTGGATATCTTGTTCCTCGTGTTGTAACTATTTCGGGTGTACATCCTTCTTTATAGATATATATCATCATGATTTCGTCTACCTAGAATCTTATACACTTGAGATAAGTTGTATATCTAGTTGATATCCTTTCTTTCACGCCCACCTTGTCTTTCTTATGTTGTTTCTTTGGTGGCTCCGTGAAAGCTTTTGCCTTGAGTGCGTGTCTTCTATCGTTGCATCTTGATGCACTCTTGTGTGGTGAAGATTATTTTCCTCATGCTTATCTTTACGAGGCTTTTGCCATCTTAATTGGTATCCCTCGTCTTGATGAGGCTTTCATCTTCTATCTTCACGATGGGTTGTCACAAGAATATGTTCTTTATATCCTTATTAGTAAGCTTGTGAACTCATTTGTAGTTGTGTGTGGGAATGATAGGCCTTGCACCGTGTTATTCTTTCAAGACTTTATTGATGCTTAATGCTCATCCGTACTTTAGTCTTCTCAAGTGTTTTGCCTTGACTCACACACATCATTTTTGTTGAGCCCTTTCTTAAGTTGCCTCTTTTACTTGTTGCTCAACCATGTGTTTGTTGCAAGTACTAGGTTTTGTTTCCTATATGCTCACTTGCACTTGTTGTAAGTTTCTATGATTTTGGGGGAGCTGTGATCCCTATTTTGTGCACTTTTGTATCCAAATACCAAAAAATTCTTATGTGTGCACAAATCCATGGGGAGCTCTCTAGTTTCTTTAGAACCACCTCCTTTCTTCATATCATAAATATCCTTTATTCCATGTAGCTCGTAGGATCTTTGGTCTAGTTGGTTCCAATTGATACCCGTTGATTGCTTTGCTTCAATTGGTACCTTTTGATTGCCTTGATTGCTTGTGTCTCTCTTTGTTAATGTCCTTGTGGCATATCATTCCTTTACGCCATCTTGGTGCCTCAATATAGTTGGTCTTCCTCCAAGTATTACTGTTGGATATGTGTATTGCATTCCACCTCCTCTTGTTGAGAAATACCACAACCTTATGGAGGAACATAAATTATATTGGCCTTCTAAGGCTTCTTTTCTCCCCATTTTGGCAATCCGATGCCCAATGGGGGGGAGAAGTTTCAGAGAGTTTTGTGGATAAGTTTAGAGAGTTTTTTTTTCTTCTTGCTTTGGTTTTGTACCTAAGCATTTGCATCTCATACACATGCATTGTTGGTTTTGTTGCGTTTTGCCATGGTGATAAATAATTCCTTATATAAACCTAAACTCTCTTGAAAGTGATTGTCATCAATTACCAAAATGGGGGAGATTGAAAGGACATGCGGTGCCCCCATGTGTGGTTTTGGTAATTGATGACAATCTCTATGGACTAACGGTTGCCTTGAGTTATATTTGAAGCATTTTTCCATAGGATTGTCTTGAAGTCCATGTGTTGGTTTCAAGGAGTTTATGAGATGGCCAAAGTGCTTTTCAAGGAATTATCCAAAGATTGGTCATGTGTGAGTTGAGATGGCCAAAGTGCTTTTCAAGGAATTATCCAAAGATTGGTCATGTGTGAGTTGAGCTTATTGCAAGCATGTCTTGAAGAAGAAGATTGTGTGATCATTCATGTTTACCTTCAAGACATCATCCAAATGAAGAGAGTTGGAAAGATTCAATGTTGATCAAGACTAAGTCAAGAGTGAATCAAGTTGATCAACTCACAAAGCGTAGAAGAAGTACCGAGAGGGATCAAGTGATCCCATGGTATGGTAAGCATTGTCCATTACGCTTTGTGTACTAACCCATGGTCTACGTGAGAGTTCTTTGTGGGGTTTGGTATGTTTCCATGGTCTTGCGTTAAGAGGAAGATCTCATACAACCCATGGAGGATGACATCAAGTGGTGACCGTCATCAAGTTTGCAGTGTGCAAGTTCAAGTGGAGCAACTCGAAGAGTGGCTCACCCATAATGGAGTATGGGGGAGCAATCAAGCTTGAAGCTTGCCGTCCATTGTGGTGTCAATGGAATTTTGAAGATGTGCCAAAGAGTGGCTCACCCATAGTGGAGTATGGGGGAGCAATCAACTAGTCTTCATCGAGCCAACACAATCAAGAAAGGTGGTCCAACTTGAGGAAGTCAAGATCGTCATCATCTAGCTCAAGTGGACTATGTGCAAGGCAAAGGTTTGCCCTTGATAGGTTTTCTATTTTACCGGTCTCATAGTGGTAGTTGGGAGACCGGGTTGTAGGATCGATTGCCGTACTATCAAGGGGGGCTCTCTAGGGAGTAGCTTGATCGTATCATTAGTCGAGAGCTCAAACCATTGCATCCTTGCATCATGTTTCTTGGTTCTTGTTTGGTTCCTTTTGTGAGTCTTAGAGCTTATGGTCATCTTGATGACAAGCTTGAGTTCATCGAAAACGGAGTTCGCATGCATCTTCTATGATGTTTTCGGTGTTGGAGGTTTTACCAGTCTTATCCTAGGAAGGGTTCTCACCATTTTATTATGGTCCTTTTCTCATTTGCTTCTTATTGATATTTCTCTCAGGATTGTGTTAACCCTTGTCATTAGCTTTCCAACAAACTTGGTTTCATTGAATTCGGAGCTCGTATGCGAAAGTTGTGGTTGTTTTGATATTGCCTGTTTTACACAGAGAGGTTGTACCGCCCCATGGAGAGGTTGTACCGCTTGACCGGTACAACCGGTGTTTGGAGCGGTTGTACCGCTCCAGAATTGGTCTGGAGGTTGTACCGGTCATGTACCGCTCTACCACCGGACTGGTCTCTGTTATGGTGCGGTTGTTGGGCGGTTGTGGGCCGGTTGTACCGCTTATTGCCTGTTACCGGTTGTACCGGTGCTCATAGAGGTTGTACCGCTCCTATGTTATTCTGTACATAACGGGCAGATTCGTGGGGACCTATTTAAGGGGGTCTTCTTCCCCAATGGTTCCCTATCTCTTGAGCTCGTTTTTCCCCCATTGTTGACCTTCTTTGAGCTTGCTAACTCTCAATCCCTCCATGGATTCTTGCTAGTTTTTGAGGGAAAAGAGAGAGGAGATCTAGATCCACATTTCCACCAATCACTTTCTCCTCTATGTGAGGGGAACCCCTTGGATCTATATCTTGGAGTTCTTGGTGTTCTTTGTCTTGTTCTTCCTCTCATTTCCCTCCCTAGCATTAGTTGCTCCGGTGGGATTTGAGAGATATGGACTTGGGCACTCCGTGTGCCCTTGCCATTGCATTTGGTGCATCAGTTTGAGTTCTCCACGGTGATACGTGGAAGTGAAGTTTGAGAAGCTTATTACTCTTGGGTGTTTGGGCACCCTAGAGCTTGTTCCTCTTGGGTGCCTTGGCGCCCTAGACGGTTGGTGTTGTTCGGAGCTCAATCATTGTGGTGTAAAGCTCCGGGCAAGCGTCGGGGGTCTCCAATTAGGTTGTGGAGATCGCCCCGAGCAATTTGACGGGTACCGGTGACCGCCCCCAAGGGTTGCCAAAGTGTACGGGTTCGGTGATCGCCCCCAAGGGTTGCCATTTGTACGGGTTCGGTGACCGCCCTCAAGGGTCCCTTAGTGGAATCACGGCATCTTGCATTATGCGAGGGCGTGAGGAGATTACGGTGGCCCTAGTGGCTTCTTGGGGATCAGTGATCGTTGTTTTATCGAGGGCCAATTGATTGAAAAACTGATAGAACTCCTCAAATGGAATAGGCAACAGTTCAATTCCAACGAGGTCATGCTCCGGTTTAACTCTCGCATACAAAGTACTCCTCCCCCCAGACTCTCTGCAGATTTTCAAGTACCAATCATGTAATCTTCGCATCATCGTTGTTAAAGATTTTTCATCTTTGACGAGAGGCTTCCTGTACTCGTATCTGTGTATCTGCACCTCCATGGGATCATAATGTACATCGTCGGGCAGGTAATCGTCAACATTGCCATAACCGGGCACCATCCTCGGATCGACGATGTCGCTAAGCACCTTGAGGGGGGGCACGATTGCTTCGCTTGTTCGCCGAGCTGGGCAATTTGTTTTCCAGCTGCTCGTCGTTCTTTCAGCCTTTGATCACTGACTGTACTTCCCGACCGCTCCGCTTCGGCCCATGTCTTTGCAATAATGCGCTCATAGTTGCCTTTCGGCGGAGACTTGGGTGGTTTTGCCAGGGCAGCCAGAGTGCGCTTCACTTTCACCGGATCTACCTTCTCCTCCGGAGGTGGATGTCTCTTTGCTCTCAACCCTTGAAACCAGTCATCCACTTCGGTTCGCGCGATCTCAGCGTTCTCCTCTGGGGTCCTCTCATATGGTAACTTCTCTGGAGTCTTCAGAGAAGGACCGAATCTGTATGTCCTCCCGCCTCTGGTTGTACTGCTAGACGCCGACCGAGCAGACGGAGCGGTTGTCTTCTTTACTTGCTTATGAGGCGGAGGAGAAGGACTACGATGCGCCGGAGCAGCTGGAGCGGCGGCAGGTCTCTTCCGCCCTTGCTGACGAGGCGGAGAAGGAGGAGGCTGGCTGCTCGGGCGCGTCGGCGCAGGCGGAGAAGGAGGCAGAGTGCCGCCACGTGCCGAAGAAGGAGCCGGCCGAGGGCCCTGATCGTCACTCGCCGGAGGAGGAGGTGGTGGAGGAGGCGGAGTGCCCTGACTCGCCGGAGGAGGAGGAGGAGGCGGAGGCGTCCAATTCGGAAGGTTGATGAGCTCCTTCCGCCATAGGCATGGAGTCTTCAGAGCAGACCCCAGCCGAGTCTCCTCTTCACCGGTAGGGTGGTCAAGCTGGAGGTCCTCAAATCCCTCCGTTATTTCATCCACCATCACCCTAGCATATCCTTCTGGAATCGGCCGGTAGTGAAAAGTTGCGCCGGGTTCAGTAGGATAAATAGAGCCAACAGCCGCCTTGACCTTCAAATTCATCCATTGCGTCATAAGGTGGCAATTTTGAGACTCCATGATAGCATCCACGGGATAGCTGGCAGGAGCCATCAAGGCATGCTCCGGCTGAAGCAGCTTGGTGGAAGCCACGCTGCTTCTGCGCTGAGATGGCAGGGTAGCTTCGGGGGAGGCTTCGGCAGTATGTTTGCTGCGATTTGCTTCTCGTTCCTCTATCGCGTCTACCCTTGCTTGCAGCGCCTACATTTGGGTATGCTGCACTTTTTTCCTCCTCTCATGGGATTTGTAACCGCCTGTGTCCGGAAACCCAACCTTCCACGGAATGGAGCCTGGCGTGCCTCATGTCCGTCCAGGGTGCTCAGGATTCTCGAGGGCCATTGTGAGCTCATCGTTCTCTCTGTCTGGAAAGAACTTCCCTTGCTGCGCTGCTTCGATATACTGCTTAAGCTTCCTGACTGGTATGTCCATTTGATCATTCGTCCAAATGCACTTCCCTGTTACGGGGTCCAAGGTTCCGCCATCCCCGAAGAACCAAGTCCGGCAACGGTCTGGCCAGCTAATTGTCTCTGGTTCGATCCCTTTATCAACCAGATCATTCTCAGTCTTGGCCCACTTAGGCCGGGCTATGAGGTAGCCACCTGACCCCGTGCGATGGTGAAGCATCTTCTTCGCAGCATTTTGCTTGTTTGTCACCAACATCTTCTTACTCTTTTCTGATGTCTTGTGGGCCACAAATGCGGGCTAGTGATCTCTGATCTTCTCATATCTGCCCTTGAATTCTGGTGTCTCATTATTTTCGACAAACTTATTCAGCTCTTTCTTCCACCTCCTGAATAGTTCTGCCATCCTCTTAAGAGCAAAAGATTTGATTAATTGCTCTTTAACTGGGTTCTATGGATTATCCTCTGGCGGTAGGGTGAAATTTGACTTCAGCTCAGTCCAAATATCATTTTTCTGCATATCATTGACATAAGACACCTCAGGGTCTTCTGTAGCCGGCTTAAACCATTGCTGGATGCTTATCGGGATCTTGTCCCTAACCAGAAGCCCGCATTGAGCAATAAATGCACTCTTTGTCCGGAGGGGTTCAATCGGTTGGCCGTCGGGCGTGATTGCTATGATCTCAAACTTTTCATCCGAGCTCAACTTTTTCTTCGGGCCTCGTCTCTTTACCGAAGTTGTGCTCGATCCGGAGGGCTAGAAAAAAGAACAAAGACTTAATTAATATGTGTACATACCAAAACAATGAATGCATCAATCAGCTAGTCAGCACAGGCTTAACTAATATATATACCTGGCCGGACTCGGTTCGGTCACCGGAGCCGTCATCACGGTCTCCTTCTTGCACCGGCATTGGGTCACCGGAGCCGTCCTCATGTTCTTCTTCTTGCACCGGCATTAGGTCACCGTAGCCAGCTTGTTCACCCTCTCCTTCCAGACCATCGGTGTCGTTGAGAAACAACGACACGGCATCACTTCCTTCTGCGATTATGTCCCTCAACAACGCTTCTTTTGCTTCGTCTAGGGCGGTGTCCATAGTTTCTACAAATATTTACAACATGGCAATATTATTCAAACATGACAGATGGATATATTAGTGCCAAACGTAGAACTAGCTACCTAATCATAGTAAGGAATCATATATATTAATTAGTGGCCTCGACCCCCCCCCCACGTGTTGAAGCTATCGGGAGGGGGTATATATCGACAACGACGACACTACATCTATATGTCCCTCGACGACCCTCGTTCCCGATAAAAAAAGAGGAAGAAGAAGAAAAAAAAGAGGAGAAGAAAGAATAGAGGAGAAGAACTCCTCTATTCTTTCTTCTCCTCTTTTTTTTCTTCTTCCTCTTCTTTTTTTATCCTGTTCTTCCTCTCATGTTCGTGTTGGAAATATGCCCTAGAGACAATAATAAAAGCATTATTATTATATTTCCTTGTTCATGATAATTGTCTTTATTCATGCTATAATTGTGTTATCCGAAATCGTAATACATGTGTGAATAACAGACACCAACATGTCCCTAGTGAGCCTCTAGTTGACTAGCTCGTTGATCAACAGATAGTCATGGTTTCCTGACTATGGACATTGGATGTCATTGATAACGAGATCACATCATTAGGAGAATGATGTGATGGACAAGACCCAATCCTAAACATAGCACAAGATCGTATAGTTCGTTTGCTAGAGTTTTCCAATGTCAAAGTATCTTTTCCTTAGACCATGAGATCGTGTAACTCCCGGATACCGTAGGAGTGCTTTGGGTCTACCAAACGTCACAACGTAAATGGGTGACTATAAAGGTAGACTACGGGTATCTCCGAAAGTGTCTATTGGGTTGACATGGATCAAGACTGGGATTTGTCACTCCGTATGACGGAGAGGTATCACTGGGCCCACTCGGTAATGCATCATCATAATGAGCTCAAAGTGACCAAGTGTCTGGTCACGGGATCATGCATTACGGTACGAGTAAAGTGACTTGCCGGTAACGAGATTGAACGAGGTATTGGGATACCGACGATCGAATCTCGGGCAAGTAACATATCGATTGACAAAGGAAATTGCATACAAGGTTGATTGAATCCTCGACATCGTGGTTCATCCGATGAGATCATCATGGAGCATGTGGGAGCCAACATGGGTATCCAGATCCCGCTGGTGGTTATTGCCCGGAGAGTCGTCTCGGTCATGTCTGCTTGTCTCCCGAACCCGTAGGGTCTACACACTTAAGGTTCGGTGACGCTAGGGTTGTGAAGATATGTATATGCAGTAACCCGAATGTTGTTCGGAGTCCCGGATGAGATCCCGACGTCACGAGGAGTTCCGGAATGGTCCGGAGGTAAAGAATTATATATAGGAAGTGCTGTTTCGGCCATCGGGACAAGTTTCGGGGTTATCGGTATTGTACCGGGACCACCGGAGGGGTCCCGGGGGCCCACCGGGTGGGGCCACCTGTCCCGGGGGGCCACATGGGCTGTAGGGGGTGCCCTGGCCTGCGCCTAGATGGGGAGGGCCCACTATGGGAGGGTCCCTTGGCCTACATGGGCCAAGGGCACCAGCCCCACTAGGCCCATGCGCCTAGGGTTTCCATGGGAGGAGTCCCACTAGTGGAAGGCACCCTGGTGCCTTGGGGGGGAGGGAAACCTCCCCTTGGCCGCCGCACCTAGGAGATTGGATCTCCTAGGCTGCGCACCACCCCCCTTGGCCCTCCTATATATAGTGGGGGAGAGGAGGGACTTGACACACCAGCCCCTGGCGCCTCCCTCTCTCCCCGTTACGTCTCTCTCTCGTAGTATAGGCGAAGCCCTGCTACTGTGACGCCCTGCATCCACCACCACGCCGTCGTGCTGCTGGATCTTCATCAACCTCTCCTTCTCCCTTGCTGGATCAAGAAGGAGGAGACGTCTCCCGTCCCGTACGTGTGTTGAACGCGGAGGTGCCGTCCGTTCGGCGCTTGGTCATCGGTGATTTGGATCACGTCGTGTTCGACTACATCATCACCGTTCTTTGAACGCTTCCGTGCGCGATCTACAAAGGTATGTAGATGCATCCAATGACTCGTTGCTAGATGAACTCCTAGATGATCTTGGTGAAACGAGTAGGAAAATTTTTGTTTTCTGCAACGTTCCCCAACAGTGGCATCATGAGCTAGGTCTATGCGTAGTTCTTCTTGCGCGAGTAGAACACAATTTGTTGTGGGCGTAGATTTGTCAACTTTCTTGCCGCTACTAGTCTTATCTTGCTTCAGCGGTATTGTGGGATGAAGCGGCCCGGACCAACCTTACACGTACGCTTACGTGAGACCGGTTCCACCGACTAACATGCACTAGTTGCATAAGGTGGCTGGCGGGTGTCTGTCTCTCCCACTTTAGTTGAAGCGGATTCGATGAACAGGGTCCTTATGAAGGGTAAATAGAAGTTGACAAATCACGTTGTGGCTTTAACGTAGGTAAGAAGACGTTCTTGCTAGAACCCTAATTCAGCCACGTAAAAACTTGCAACAACAATTAGAGGACGTCTAACTTGTTTTTGCAGCAAGTGGTTTGTGATATGATATGGCCAAAGTTGTGATGAATGATGAATGATCTATATGTGATGTATGAGATGTTCATGCTATTGTAATAGGAATCACGACTTGCATGTCGATGAGTATGACAACCGGCAGGAGCCATAGGAGTTGTCTTTATTTTTTATGACCTGCGTGTCATTGAGAAACGCCATGTAAATTACTTTACTTTATTGCTAAACGTTAGCCATAGTAGTAGAAGTAATAGTTGGCGAGCAACTTCATGGAGACACGATGATGGAGATCATGATGATGGAGATCATGGTGTCATGCCGGATGACAAGATGATCATGGAGCCCCAAGATGGAGATCAAAGGAGCTATATGATATTGGCCATATCATGTCACTATTATGATTGCATGTGATGTTTATCATGTTTTGCATCTTATTTACTTAGAACGACGGTAGTAAATAAGATGATCCCTCATAAAATTTCAAGAAGTGTTCTCCCCTAACTGTGCACCGTTGCTAAAGTTCGTCGTTTCGAAGCACCACGTGATGATCGGGTGTGATAGATCCTTACGTTCACATACAACGGTGTAAGACAGTTTTACACATGCAAAACACTTAGGTTAACTTGACGAGCCTAGCATGTACAGACATGGCCTCGGAACACAGAAGACCGAAAGGTCGAGCATGAGTCGTATAGAAGATACGATCAACATGAAGATGTTCACCGACGTTGACTAGTCCGTCTCACGTGATGATCGGACACGGTCTAGTTAACTCGGATCATGTAATACTTAGATGACTAGAGGGATGTCTAATCTAAGTGGGAGTTCATTAATAATTTGATTAGATGAACTTAATTATCATGAACTTAGTCTAAAATCTTTACAATATGTCTTGTAGATCAAATGGCCAACGTAGTCCTCAACTTCAACGCGTTCCTAGAGAAAACCAAGCTGAAAGACGATGGCAGCAACTATACGGACTGGGTCCGGAACCTGAGGATCATCCTCATAGCTGCCAAGAAAGATTATGTCCTACAAGCACCGCTAGGTGAAGCTCCCGTCCCACAGAACCAAGACGTTATGAACGCTTGGCAGACACGTGTTGACGACTACTCCCTCGTTCAGTGCGGCATGCTTTACAGCTTAGAGCCGGGGCTCCAAAAGCGTTTTGAGAGACATGGAGCATATGAGATGTTCGAAGAGCTGAAAATGGTTTTTCAAGCTCATGCCCGGATCGAGAGATATGAAGTCTCCGATAAGTTCTTCAGCTGTAAGATGGAGGAAAATAGTTCTGTCAGTGAGCACATACTCACTATGTCTGGGTTACATAACCGCTTGTCTCAGCTGGGAGTTAATCTCCCGGATGACGCGGTCATTGACAGAATCCTCCAGTCGCTTCCACCAAGCTACAAGAGCTTTGTGATGAACTTCAACATGCAGGGGATGCAAAAAGACCATTCCTGAGTTGTTCTCAATGCTGAAATCAGCGAGGTAGAAGTCAAGAAGAACATCAAGTGTTGATGGTCAATAAAACCACTAAGTTCAAGAAAGGCAAGGGTAAAAAGAACTTCAAGAAGGACGGCAAGGGAGTTGCCGCGCCCGGCAAGCAAGCTGCCGGGAAGAAGCCAAAGAATGGACCCAAGCCCGAGACTGAGTGCTTTTATTGCAAGGAAAGTGGTCACTGGAAGCGGAACTGCCCCAAATACTTAGCGGACAAGAAGGCCGGCAAAACAAAAGGTATATGTGATATACATGTAATTGATGTGTACCTTACCAGTACTCGTAGTAGCTCCTGGGTATTTGATACCGGTGCGTTGCTCATATTGTAACTCAAAGCAGGAGCTGCGGAATAAGCGGAGACTGGCGAAGGACGAGGTGACGATGCGCGTCGGGAATGGTTCCAAGGTCGATGTGATCGCCGTCGGCACGCTGCCTCTACATTTACCTACGGGATTAGTTTTAAACCTCAATAATTGTTATTTAGTGCCAGCTTTGAGCATGAACATTGTATCGGATCTCGTTTAATTCGAGATGGCTACTCATTTAAATCCGAGAATAATGGTTGTTCCATTTATATGAGAGATATGTTTTATGGTCATGCTCCTATGGTGAATGGTTTATTCTTAATGAATCTCGAGCGTATTGCTACACATATTCATAGTGTGAGTACCAAAAGATGTAAGGTTGATAATGATAGTCCCACATACTTGTGGCACTGCCGCCTTGGTCACATAGGTGTCAAACGCATGAAGAAGCTCCATGCAGATGGACTTTTAGAGTCTCTTGATTATGAATCATTTGACACGTGCGAACCATGCCTCATGGGTAAAATGACCAAGACTCCGTTCTCAGGAACAATGGAGCGAGCAACCAACTTATTGGAAATCATACATACTGATGTGTGCGGTCCAATGAGTGTTGAGGCTCGCGGTGGCTATCGTTATGTTCTCACCCTCACTGATGACTTGAGTAGATATGGGTATGTCTACTTAATGAAACACAAGTCTGAAACCTTTGAAAAGTTCAAGGAATTTCAGAGTGAGGTTGAGAATCAACGTGACAGGAAAATCAAGTTTCTACGATCAGATCGTGGAGGAGAATACTTGAGTCACGAATTTGGCACACACTTAAGAAAATGTGGAATAGTTTCACAACTCACGCCGCCTGGAACACCTCAGCGTAATAACGGTGTGTCCGAACGTCGTAATCGCACTCTATTAGATATGGTGCGATCTATGATGTCTCTTACCGATTTACCGCTATCTTTTGCTATGCTTTAGAGACTGCCGCATTCACTTTAAATAGGGCTCCGTCGAAATCCGTTGAGACGACACCGTATGAATTATGGTTTGGGAAGAAACCTAAGCTGTCGTTTCTAAAAGTTTGGGGATGCGATGCTTATGTCAAGAAACTTCAACCTAAAGCTCGAACCCAAGTCGGAAAAATGCGTCTTCATAGGATACCCAAAAGAAACTATTGGGTATACCTTCTACCTCAGATCCGAAGGCAAGATCTTTGTTGCCAAGAATGGGTCCTTTCTAGAGAAAGAGTTTCTCTCGAAAGAAGTAAGTGGGAGGAAAGTAGAGCTTGATGAAGTATTACCTCTTGAACCGAAATGGCGCAACTCAAGAAAATGTTCCTGAGGTGCCTGCACCGACTAGAGAGGAAGTTAATGATAATGATCAAGATACTTCTGATCAAGCTCCTACTGAAATTCGAAGGTCCACAAGGACACGTTCCGCACCAGAGTGGTACGGCAACCCTGTCTTGGAAATCATGTTGTTAGACAACGGTGAACCTTCGAACTATGAAGAAGCGATGGCGGGCCCGGATTCCGACAAATGGCTGGAAGCCATGAAATCCGAGATAGGATCCATGTATGAAAACGAAGTATGGACTTTGACTGACTTGCCCGTTGAACGGCGAGCCATAGAAAATAAATGGATCTTTAAGAAGAAGACAGACGCGGATGGTAATGTGACCATCTATAAAGCTCGGCTTGTCGCTAAGGGTTATCGACAAGTTTCTAAGGGAGAATTGTATATGATGCAGCCGGAAGGTTTTGTCGATCCTAAGAATGCTGACAAGTGTGCAAGCTCCAACGCTCGATTTATGGGCTGGTGCAAGCATCTCGGAGTTGGAACATTCGCTTTGATGAGATGATCAAAGCGTTTGTTTACGCAGACTTATGGAGAAGCCTGCGTTTACAAGAAAGTGAGTGGGAGCTCTGTAGCATTTCTCATATTATATGTAGATGACATACTTTGATGGGAAATGATATAGAACTCTTGGACAGCATTAAGGCCTACTTGAATAAGAGTTTTTCAATGAAGGACCTTGGAGAAGCTGCTTATATATTAGGCATCAAAATCTATAGAGATAGATCGAGACGCCTCATAGGTCTTTCACAAAGCACATACCTTGATAAGATATTGAAGAAGTTCAATATGGATCAATCTAAGAAGGGGTTCTTGCCTGTGTTACAAGGTATGAAATTGAGCTCAGCTCAATGTCCGACCACGGCAGAAGATATAGAAGAGATGAGCGTCATCCCCTATGCATCAGCCATAGGTTCTATTATGTATGCCATGCTGTGTACCAGACCTGATGTAAACCTTGCCGTAAGTTTGGTAGGAAGGTACCAAAGTAATCCCGGCAAGGAACACTGGACAGCGGTCAAGAATATCCTGAAGTACCTGAAAAGGACTAAGGAAATGTTTCTCGTTTATGGAGGTGACGAAGAGCTCGTCGTAAAGGGTTACGACGCTAGCTTCGACACAGATCTGGATGACTCTAAGTCACAAACCGGATACGTGTATATTTTGAATGGTGGGGCAGTAAGCTGGTGCAGTTGCAAGCAGAGCGTCGTGGCGGGATCTACATGTGAAGCGAGTACATGGCAGCCTCAGAGGCAATCACATGAAGCCAATATGGTGAAGAGTTCATCACCGACCTAGAGTCCATACCCAATGCGTCGGGCCAATCAAAACTTCTTTTGACAACACTGAGCTATTATCTTGCCAAGGAAGCCCAGTTTCACAAGAAGACAAGCACATCAAGCGTCGCTTCAACTCCATTCGTGAAAATTGTAAAGATGGAGACATAGAGATTTGTAAAATACATACGGACTGAATGTAGCGATCCGTTGACTAAACCTCTCCTAGAGCAAAAAACATGATCACACCAGAATCCATGGGTGCGATTCATCACAATGTAACTAGATTATGACTCTAGTGCAAGTGGAGACTGTTGAAATATGCCCTAGAGCAATAATAAAAGCATTATTATTATTTTCCTTATTCATGATAATTCTCTTATTCATGCTATAATTGTGTTATCGGAATCGTAATACATGTGTGAATAACAGACACCAACATGTCCCTAGTAAGCCTCTAGTGACTAGCTCTTGATCAACGGATAGTCATGGTTTCCTGACTATGGACATTGGATGTCATTGATAACGAGATCACATCATTAGGAATGATGTGATGACAAGACCAATCCTAAACATAGCACAAGATCGTATAGTTCGTTTGCTAGAGTTTTCCAATGTCAAGTATCTTTTCCTTAGACCATGAGATCGTGTAACTCCCGGATACTGTAGGAGTGCTTTGGGTATACCAAACGTCACAACGTAACTGGGTGACTATAAAGGTAGACTACGGGTATCTCCAAAAGTGTCTGTTGGGTTGACATGGATCAAGACAGGGATTTGTCACTCCGTATGACGGAGAGGTATCACCGGGCCCACTCGGTAATGCATCATCATAATGAGCTCAAAGTGACCAAGTGTCTGGTCACGGGATCATGCATTACGGTACGAGTAAAGTGACTTGCCGGTAACGAGATTGAACGAGGTATTGGGATACCGACGATCGAATCTCGGGCAAGTAACATATCGATTGACAAAGGGAATTGCGTACGGGGTTGATTGAATCCTCGACATCGTGGTTCATCCGATGAGATCATCGTGGAGCATGTGGGAGCCAACATGGGTATCCAGATCCCGCTGTTGGTTATTGACCGGAGAGTCGTCTCGGTCATGTCTGCTTGTCTCCCGAACCCGTAGGGTCTACACACTTAAGGTTCGGTGACGCTAGGGTTGTGAAGATATGTATATGCAGTAACCCGAATGTTGTTCGGAGTCCCGGATGAGATCCCGGACGTCACGAGGAGTTCCGGAATGGTCCGGAGGTAAAGAATTATATATAGGAAGTGCTGTTTTGGCCATCGGGACAAGTTTCGGGGTTATCGATATTGTACTGGGACCACCGGAGGGGTCCCGTGGGCCCACCGGGTGGGGCCACCTGTCCCGGGGGGCCACATGGGCTCTAGGGGGTGCGCCTTGGCCTAGATGGGCCAATGGCACCAGCCCCAAAGGCCCATGCGCCTAGGGTTCCACTTAAAGGAAGAGTCCAAGTGGTGGAAGGCACCTCTAGGTGCCTTGGGGGGGAGGGAAACCTCCCCATGGCAGCCGCACCTAGGAGATTGGATCTCCTAGGCTGCGCACCACCCCCCCTTGGCCCTCCTATATATAGTGGGGGAGAGGAGGGACTTGACACACCAGCCCCTGGCCCTCCCTCTCTCCCCGTTACGTCTCCTCGCTAGTATAGCGAAGCCTGCTACTGTGACGGCCCTGGCATCCACCACCACGCCGTCGTGCTGCTGATCTTCATTCAACCTCTCCTCCTCCCCTTGCTGGATCAAGAAGGAGGAGACGCTCCCGTCCCGTACGTGTGTTGAACGCGGAGGTGCCGTCCGTTCCGCGCTTGTCATCGTGATTTGAATCACGTCGTGTCGACTACATCATCACGTCTTTTGAACGCTTCCGTGCGCGAATCTACAAAGGTATGTAGATGCATCCAATGACTCGTTGCTAGATGAACTCCTAGATGATCTTGTGAAACGAGTAGGAAATTTTTGTTTTCTGCAACGTTCCCCAACAGTTCGAGAGGATCGTCGAGGGGTCGGAAGGTTGCCTAGTGTCAAAGGATTCAACAAAACCATGACTTCATCATTAGGCGAAAGTAACATGTGCATGATGGTACGAAGCTCTCCAAAGTTATTTTGGAACGGAGTCCCAGATAAGATAATTCGCTTTTTGGTACAAAGTTCAGCAACACCTTCCAAATATCGTTATTTGGAAGGCCTTTGCTGAAATTCATACAAAAAGGCAAATTATCCTATCCGGGACACCATTCTGGAATAACTTTGGAGGACTTCGTCATGCCCTGGTTACTTCCGGCTAATGATGAAGCCATGGATTTCTTCAATACTTTGACACTAGGAAACCTCTCTCGACCCCTCGGCGATCCTCGACCCCTCGAACCCTCGACCACCCTTGAACCCTCGACCCCTAGACGACCCTGGAACCCTCGACCCTCGATCCCTAGACCCTATAGAACCCTCGAACACTCGACCCTGAAACCCTCGACCCTTGACCCCTTAACGACCCTCGACCCTCTACCCTAGTTCCCGACCCTCGACCCCTCGGCGATCCTCGACACCCTCGTTCCCGATAAAAATTAAGAAGAAGAAGAAGAAGAAGAAGAAGAAGAAGAAGAAAGAGGAGAAGAAGAAAGGAATAGCTAGAGGAGAAGATCGAAGAAAAAAAGAAGAAAAAAAAGAGGAGAAGAAGAAAGGAATAGTGGAGAAGAAGAGAAAATAGAATATTCTATTTTCTCTTCCTCTCCACTATTCCTTTCTTCTCCTCCTCTTCTTTTTCTTCTTTTTTCTTCTTCTTAATTATTTATTTCTCCTCTTCTTTTCCTCTCCTCTTCTTCTTTCTTTCCTCTTCTTATTTTCTTCTTTCCTATCCTTCTTTTTCTAAAATTGTAACTTTTGCATATATAAAACTTTTCTAAAATTGTAACTTTCTATATAAAACTTTCCTATCGGGAGGGGGTTATATCGACCCCCCCCCCCCTCGTATTGAAGAAAACGAAGAAGAAATAAAAGGAGGAGAAGAAGAAAGGAATAGAGGAGAAGATCGAAGAAAAAAAAAGAAGAAAAAAAAGAGGAGAAGAAGAAAAAATAGAAAAACTCTATTCCTTTCTTCTTCTCCTCTTCCGTTTCTTCCTCTCCTCTTCTTCTCCTTTTTCCTCTTCTTATTTTCCTTTTTCCTCTCCTAAATATATAAAACTTTTCTAGAAATGAAACTAACCTAAAATGTACTAAATCAGAGAACATATATAGATAATCCTTTTCTAAATATTTAAATCTAACTTTTGCATATATGAACATATATACACAGAGAACATAAAAACATATATACATTTTTATAAAAAAGCAAAATACAAAATACAAACATATATATGAAAAAAAATCTGAAAAGAAGCAATATACACAATACATATACTGACATATATACATAATATACACAAAGAGGCAATATACACAAGCATATATAATATATAAAAAAACAGGGGAGGGGCGCCGGCCGGACCAATGGGGCAGGGCGACGGCAACGGGCGGGCCGGGGCGACGGCGACGGGCGGGGCGGGGCGACGACGACGGGCGGGGCAGGGGCGACGGCGACGGGCGGGGCAGGGCGACGGCGACGGGTGGGCCGGGGCGCGCGACGCGCGTCGGGGCAGGGCGGCGATCGGCGACGGCGTCGGGCGAGGGCACGGGCGACGGCGAGCGGGCGGCGACGGCGACCTCGGGTGGCTAGGGGAGGCGACGGCGACGTCGGGGCAGCCGGCGTCGAGGAGCAGCGCAGCAGCCTGGCGGCGTTTGGAGAGAAGAATGGCGGGTGGGGGAAATTTCCTATGTGTTTGGTTATATAGGAAAGGTATTGGTCCCGGTTCGTGGCTCAACCCGGGACCAATGCCCCCCTTTAGTCCCGGTTGGTGCCACCAACGGGACCAAAGGCCTCTTTTCAGCAGCCCAAAGGGCGGGAAGCGGCGGCCTTTGGTCCCGGTTGGTGAGGCGAACCGGAACCAAAGGGGTCCATTGGTCCCGGTTGGTGCGACGAACCAAGACCAATGCCCCCCTTTGGTCCCGGTTCTTCCCACCAACCGGGACCAATGGCCTTGTGCTGCCCCGCGCCCAAAAGTTTAGTCCCACCTCGCTAGTTGAGAGGGCTCTGGAGTGGTTTATAAGCGCTGCTGCACCCACCCTCCCGAGCTCCTCTCAACTGCAGGCTTTCGGGCCTAATCTGTCACTGCAATGCCTGTGGGCCTACTAGGCCTGCTGCGGGCCTGAATCCTGGCCCATGGTAGGGTTTCTAGTCGTATTCAGGCCGTGGTGGCCCAGTAGGTGGCATTTTTTTTGTTTTTTTGTTGCTTTATTTATTTTCTTTTGTTTTTTGCTTTATTTTTTAATTCTTTATGCTTTTATTTTTAGAAAAATTATAAACTTTTTGTTAATGCCATTAGTTTTCAAATTTGAAAATAATTTTTTAGTTTTTTTGTTTTCTTTGTTGCTTTATTTATTTTATTTTGTGATTAACTTTACTATAAAAATAGTTTTTTCCTATTTTTTGATTTGTTTTTTGCATTATTTATTTTCTTTTGTTTTTTGCTTTAATTTTTAATTCTGTTTGCTTTTAGGTTAGCAAAATTATAAACTTTCTGTTAGTGCCATTAGTTTTAGGAAAATTATAAACTTTCTGTTAGTGCCATTAGTTTTAGGAAAATTATAAACTTTCTGTTAGTGCAATTAGTTTTCAAATTTGAAAACACTTTTTTAGTTTTTTTGTTTTCTTTGTTGCTTTATTTATTTTATTTTGTGATTAACTTTACTATAAAAATAGTTTTTTCCTGTTTTTTGATTTGTTTTTTGCATTATTTATTTTATTTTGTTTTTTGCTTTAATTTTTAATTCTGTTTGCTTTTAGGTTAGCAAAATTATAAACTTTCTGTTAGTGCCATTAGTTTTAGAAAAAATTTAAACTTTCTGTTAGTGCTATTAGTTTTCAAATTTGAAAACACTTTTTTAGTTTTTTTGTTTTCTTTGTTGCTTTATTTATTTTATTTTGTGATTAAATTTACTATAAAAATAGTTTTTTCCTGTTTTTTTGATTTGTTTTTTGCATTATTTATTTTCTTTTGTTTTTTGCTTTAATTTTTAATTCTGTTTGCTTTTAGGTTAGCAAAATTATAAACTTTCTGTTAGTGCCATTAGTTTTAGAAAAATTATAAACTTTCTGTTAGTGCCATTAGTTTAAATTTGAATAGTTAAAATTTGAATTCTTTGAAAATTGTTTGAATCACAAGTTTGTGATTAACTTACTAAAAAATGAGAATAGATGCGCTTATAGAGAAAATTCAACCTAAGTTCCTAGTAAATTTCTATGAATTTCAGAGAAATTCACTATGAATTTAGGTTAAACTTTTCTCTATTAGGGCATCTATTTTCACTTTGAGAGGAGCTCAACAAGGCAGAGAGGGAAGGGCTTATAAACCGGTGTGAGCCCCCTTCGGTTGGCGAGGTGGGACTAAACTCGGCCCGCAACGAGGACCAACCCTTTAGTCCCGGTTTGAAAGTTGGCATGGGCCAGGGACTAATGGTCATGGTATTACGAGGGCCGAACCAT
This sequence comes from Triticum urartu, assembly GCF_003073215.2. Lineage (NCBI taxonomy): Eukaryota > Viridiplantae > Streptophyta > Magnoliopsida > Poales > Poaceae > Triticum > Triticum urartu. The sequence goes on from NC_053028.1 coordinate 20,432,428, forward strand.
AAGACATGAAAGCATTTCAAATGAACTCTGAAAAAGTTGAAAGTTGGAATGGTATCATAATTTCACCCACATAGCATGTGCATGTACAAAACGGACAATGGTAGCATGTTCGTGTGTTACAAAGTTGCGGGAGAAAGTCTTCACTTTTTCTTCGCTTGTGTCATTTGCTTATTGCGCCGTAACCATGGATAATCTTCATTGTTTATCAGGATGCTTGGGTCAGCCTTGACATTGAAGGGAGGAATTTCATGAAACTTTTCATAATCTTCAGACATGTCTGTCTTGCCGTCCACTCCCAGGATGTCCCTTTTTCCTGAAAGAACTATGTAGCGCTTTGGCTCATCGTATGATGTATTCGCTTCCTTATCTTTTCTTTTTCTCGGTTTGGTAGACATGTCCTTCACATAGATAACCTGTGCCACATCATTGGCTAGGACGAACGGTTCATCAGTGTACCCAAGATTTTTCAGATCCACTGTTGTCATTCCGTACTATGGGTCTACCTGTACCCCGCCGCCTAACAGATTGACCCATTTGCACTTAAACAAAGGGACCTTAAAATCAGGTCCGTAGTCAAGTTCCCATATGTCCACTATGTAACCATAATATGTATCCTTTCCGCTCTCGGTCGCTGCATCAAAGCGGACACCGCTGTTTTGGTTGGTGCTCTTTTGATCTTGGGCGATCGTGTAAAATGTATTCCCATTTATCTCGTATCCTTTGTAAGTCAATACAGTCAAAGATGGTCCCCTGGAAAACAAGTACAACTCATCACAAACAGTGTTGTCACCTCTAAGACGTGTTTCCAACCAACTGCTGAAAGTCCTGATGTGTTCACATGTAATCCAGTCGTCGCACTGCTCCGGGTGTTTGGAGCGCAGACTGTTCTTGTGTTCATCGACATACGGGGTCACCAAGGTAGAGTTCTGTAGAACTGTGTAGTGTGCTTGAGACCAAGAATATCTGTCCCTGCATATTATTGAGTCTCTTCCAAGAGTGCCTTTTCCAGTCAGTCTCCCCTCATACCGCGATTTAGGGAGACCTATCTTGTTAAGGCCAAGAATGAAGTCAACACAAAACCCGATAACATGCTCTGTTTGATGGCCCATGGAGATGCTTCCTTCTGGCCTAGCGCGATTACGGACATATTTCTTTAGGACTCCCATGAACCTCTCAAAGAGGAACATATTGTGTAGAAATACGGGCCCCAGGATGACAATCTCGTCGACTAGATGAACTAGGACGTGCGTCATGATATTGAAGAAGGATGGTGGGAACACCAGCTCGAAGCTGACAAGACATTGCGCCACATCACTCCTTAGCCTTGGTACGATTTCTGGATCGATCACCTTCTGAGAGATTGCATTGAGGAATGCACATAGCTTCACAATGGCTAATCGGACGTTTTCCGGTAGAAGCCCCCTCAATGCAACCGGAAGCAGTTGCGTCATAATCACGTGGCAGTCATGAGACTTTAGGTTCTGAAACTTTTTCTCTGGCATATTTATTATTCCCTTTATATTCGACGAGAAGCCAGTCGTGACCTTCATACTAAGCAGGCATTCAAAGAAGATTTCTTTCTCTTCTTTCGTAAGAGCGTAGCTGGCAGGACCTTTATACTACTTCGGAGGCATGCCGTCTTTTTCGTGCAAACGTTGCAGGTCCTCCCGTGCCTCAGGTGTATCTTTTGTCTTCCCATACACGCCCAAGAAGCCTAGCAGGTTCACGCAAAGGTTCGTCGTCACGTGCATCACGTCGATTGAGGAGCGGACCTCTAGGTCTTTCCAGTAGGGTAGGTCCCAAAATATAGATTTCTTCTTCCACATGGGTGCGTGTCCCTCAGCGTCATTCAAAACAGCTAGTCCACCGGGACCCTTTCCAAAGATTACGTAGTGTAAATCATTGACCATAGCAAGCACGTGATCACCGGTGCGCATGGCGGGCTTCTTGCGGTGATCTGCCTCGCCTTTGAAATGCTTGCCTTTCTTTCGACATTGATGGTTGGTCGGAAGAAATCGACGATGGCCAGGTACACATTCTTCCTGCATTTGTCCAGGTATATACTTTCAGTGTCATCTAAACAGTGCGTGCATGCGTGGTATCCTTTGTTTGTCTGTCCTGAAAGGTTACTGAGAGCGGGCCAATCGTTGATGGTCACGAACAGCAACGCCTTAAGGTTAAATTCCTCCTGTCTGTGCTCATCCCACGTATGTACACCGTTTTGATTCCACAGCTGTAAAAGTTCTTCAACTAATGGCCTTAGGTACACATCAATTTCGTTGCCAGGTTGCTTAGGGCCTTGGATGAGAACTGGCATCATAATGAATTTCCGCTTCATGCACATCCAAGGAGGAAGGTTATACATACATAGAGTCACGGGCCAGGTGCTGTGATTGCTGCTCTGCTCCCCGAAAGGATTAATGCCATCCGCGCTTAAAGCAAACCATACATTCCTTGGATCCTTTGCAAACTCATCCCAGTACTTTCTCTCGATTTTTCTCCACTGCGACCCGTCAGCGGGTGCTCTCAACTTCCCATCTTTCTTTCGGTTCTCACTGTGCCATCGCATCAACTTGGCATGCTCTTCATTTTTGAACAGACGTTTCAACCGTGGTATTATAGGAGCATACCACATCACCTTCGCAGGAACCCTCTTCCTGGGGGGCTCGCCGTCAACATCACCAGGGTCATCTCGTCTGATCTTATACCGCAATGCACCACATACCGGGCATGCGTTCAGATCCTTGTATGCACCGCGGTAGAGGATGCAGTCATTAGGGCATGCATGTATCTTCTCCACCTCCAATCCTAGAGGGCATACGACCTTCTTTGCTGTGTATGTACTGTCGGGCAATTCGTTATCCTTTGGAAGTTTCTTCTTCAATATTTTCAGTAGCTTTTCAAATCCTTTGTCAGCCACAGTATTCTCTGCCTTCCACTACAGCAATTCCAGTACGGTACCGAGCTTTGTGTTGCCATCTTCGCAATTGGGGTATAACCCTTTTTTGTGATCCTCTAACATGCGATCGAACTTCAGTTTCTCCTTTTGACTAATGCATTGCGTCCTTGCATCGACAATGACCCGGCGGAGATCATCATCATCGGGCACATCGTCTGGTTCCTCTTAATCTTCAGCAGCTTCACCCGTTACAGCATCATTGGGCACATCGTCTGGTTCCTCTTGATCTTCACCAGCTCCCCCCGTTGCAGCATCACCGTATTCAGGGGGCACATAGTTGTCATCGTAGTCTTCTTCTTCGCCGTCTTCCATCATAACCCCTATTTCTCCGTGCCTCGTCCAAACATTATAGTGTGGCATGAAACCCTTGTAAAGCAGGTGGGAGTGAAGGATTTTCCGGTTAGAGTAAGACCTCGTATTCCCACATTCAGTGCATGGACAACACATAAAACCATTCTGCTTGTTTGCCTCAGCCGCATCGAGAAACTCATGCACGCCCTTAATGTACTCGCGGGTGTGTCTGTCACCGTACATCCATTGCCGGTTCATCTGCGTGCATTATATATAATTAAGTGTCCAAATTAATAGAAGTTCATCATCACATTAAAACCAAAGTGCATACATAGTTCTCATCTAACAACATATAGCTCTCCAGAGCATCTAATTAATTAAACCATACATTGAAACTATGTAAAACATTTCAATGCGAAAACAAATGCGATCATAATCGCAACCAAGGTAACAATTGATCCAACGGCATAATGATACCAAGCCTCGGTATGAATGGCATATTTTCTAATCTTTCTAATCTTCAAGCGCATTGCATCCATCTTGATCTTGTGATCATCGACGACATCCGCAACATGCAACTCCAATATCATCTTCTCCTCCTCAATTTTTTTATTTTTTCCTTCAACAAATTGTTTTCTTCTTCAACTAAATTTAACCTCTCGACAATAGGGTCGGTTGGCATTTCCGATTCACATACATCCTAGATAAATAAAATCTATGTCACGTTGGTCGGCATAATTTTCATAAACAATAAATGAACCAATAGTTATAAAGATAATATACATACCACATCCGAATCATAGACATGGCGAGGGCCGACGGGGGCGGATACCAAAACCATCGCACTATATAAGATGCAATAATAAATGTAAGAAAATGATACAAGTATCTATCTAAACATACAAGTAAGAATATTTTTCCTTCCAGAAAGAAGATAAGAACAAGAGGCTCACCACGGTGGTGTCGGTGATGAGATCGGCGCGGGTGATCGACGGCGGTGAAGACGGGGACGGGGCGTGACGGACCGCTAAATCTAGACAAATCTCGAGGAAAATGGAGTTTGGAGGTCGAGCTTCGAGAGGAGAAAGCTTAAGTAGTGTGGCTCGGGCATTCCATCGAACACCTCATGTGCATAGGAGGTGAGCTAGAGCACCACAAAGCCCTCTCCCCCTCGGCCAGAGAAAAACAGAGCACTGGGGTGCTCTGCTCGCGAGCGAGGGGTATATATAGGCACCTCATTGGTCCCGGTTGGTGACATGAGCCGGGACTAAAGGGGAGCCTTTGGTCCCGGTTCAGGCCACCAACCGGGACCAATGGTGATGGGCTAGGAGCGAGGCCTATTGGTCCCGGTTCATCCCACCAACCGGGACCAATGGCCCACGTGGCTCGGCCGGCCTCTTGGGCTCACGAACCGGGACCAATGTCCACATTAGTCCCAGTTCTGAACTGAACCGGGACTAATGGGCTGACCCGGCCTGGACCAAAACTCTGTTTTCTACTAGTGGACGGTGTACGTAAGTGTTGCTTCTTTTGGTAGTATGTGCAAGTAAATAGTGACCTAAAACGTTTTATAAAAGTTGACAGAGAGAGTAGTAATGTAGTACAAAAAAGCTGTTAAATCTCTTCCCCGGTTGGTCCAAGATTCCTGATTCGGCCCTCTCGCCTGAGTGCAGAATGAGACCGGCGTGCGATCATGTATTGCCAACTTCTGCTGGCGGGATGACATCAAGCAACACGCGTGGCCATATGCATTGGTAAAGTTTTCTCTTGCTTGCTCGAGGGTATAGCCACGTTTCCTTCAAAAGTGTCCCTCTTTTCGAAAGTATCCTTCAAATGTCGAGCTCAAATGCTTCTGCCATTAACAGTAAAATAGAAAACAAAAACAAAAAAAATCTAATTTTTTGGCAAACTTTAAGAAATGTTTGAAGCGCATGCATCACAAAATCATATCGGAGCAAGTCGTGAAAAAAATAGGATCAGAGCTCCAAAGTATGTTTGAAAGTAACATTTTCAGAGTATCGATTTTGTTTTTCTACCATGGCTTGCTTCGATGTGATTTTGTCATGAATTTTTGCATGCACTCCAAACATTCTCTAAAGTTTGCCACACAAAATATTCAGAATTTTCTATTTTTTTTCAAATTTACTATTCATGCAGGAGCATTTGAGCTCGAGCTTAAAAACTCCACATCCCCCTCTTTTCGTCTATATTGTTATAAGAAACGACATCAGCGAACCGTTGTTAGGAAACGTGATTAGCGGTTATTAGAAAGCTTGAACGGCAGGGCAGTGGTCAGGAAATAATGTGTTCGGAGGTGCTGATGAAAGAATGAGGTGGTTCCGAACACAAAAATGCAGCAGCTAGATAGAGCAACTCGGAGTGCCAGTGAAACTGATTTCTTGGCAGTACCGCACAGAACTGAGCAGTTGCTAGAACGAAAAATCCTGCAGAAAAGAGCTAGGTCACAACTCAGAAGTTTCGGACGAAAAGAAGCGGAGGTGCCAAACTTATATTGTGACCTGCGGAAAAGCAAACCGAGATACTTGGAAATGCCGTGTAACTTGTTATACTCGGAAGTGCCGATGCAAATAGGAAATGTGTCAAAGTGAAATATGTGGGTCAGTAGTTCCAAGACAAAAGAAACGGTGCTCCGCTGGCATCGTCTCCGATGTGCCCTTTGGTGCTAGGACGCGTGAGGTCAACATGGGGTACTGAAATCGGTGTTGCAATGGTGAGTGAAGGACTTAGGATGCTCATAGGCCGGTGCCATACCACCAGTCCGTGGCAAGCCATATCGCCACCGCGGTGTGTGTGTGTGTGGGGGGGGGGGGGGGGGGGGGGGGGGGGGGGGGGGGGGCGGAGCCGAGGCGATTTTAGGCTTAGCTAGTGTTTCAAGTAAAGATTAGTCTCTCCCTCCATACTAGTTTGTTCCCCTTTAACTAGTGTTTCAAGTAATGATTATTTTTTCTTCTTCTTTTTTGACAACTTTCTTCTTTTCTTCTAAATATAAAGGCTGCCTGGAGAACATTTTTCTTCACGGTGTAAAGGCCGAGAGCTATGTTCATCTCAAGTGGCCCTTCAACCGGTGGGGCCCACAAAAAGGATGGATCGTTGATTCGCGTCACAGCAGAAAAGCTGTGATTTTTCCTCTGTCCCCCCGTCGACTAGCCTAGACAGCTACTGCATCTCGCTTTTTCTTCCCTCGCTGTCCATCTCGCGCGGCGACGGCGGCGGCGGCCAGATCGTGGAGCTCCGGCGACGGCAGGACGCAGGTGCGTGCGCCCGCCCTCGCCCCATTTCCCCCGCTCCCCTTCCCTCTCCTCCCTCCGCTGCAACGGCGGCTTAGGGCGCGGCGCGCCGGCTGGGCGATGCCCGGGGCGGCGGCCTGATGCGCGCGGCCGCTGAGCACGAGGCTCTTCTCTTGTTGCACCAGCTTGGGACTGATCTATCTCTTTCCCTCGTTGTGATTTATTGCAGCGACCGCGAGGCAGCTCACAGGAGCAAGCAGCACAAGTCGTGTGATTTTTCCCCTTCAGTCGGAGGTATACAAACTCTAGTTTCCACCTACAGTCAGACGTATACATACGAAGTGTGTATTTGTGCTCGTATGCTCTGTGCTGTTCGTGTGTTTGGGAGCGACACGATGACCAAGTTTAGTTCAATTTTTCGAAATGATTATTGTTCATATTCATATTGGATTGCACGGCACCCTGTCCTCAATCTAGTGATTATTTTTAGTTCAATCCCACCACGGCTATTTCTCGGTGTGCTGGCACACCATCAAGATCCGCGCTCCGTCGCCACACAGCCAATTCCACAATACATGTTGCTACCTACCTCGAGTAGCTGATTCCTGTGGGTTCAGTAATCCTCTTGGATTGATATCTGAACATTTTATGAGCTTATATCCTTGCCACATTTTACTAGTAGGTACTTAGTTTTGACCTTGTGACAGGCCCTTATCCCATTTTATTATTTTCCGCAAACTCAAGGAGGGCCCGTGTCTGCAAAACTGATACTACTATACCATAGAATTTAGTTGAATTTCACGAAATTTGGCATTTGGAATGCCCATACATGTCAGAGTTGTCTGCCCAGTCAGCTGTCCTGTCATGTCGTCATGACAAATGGATCTAGCTTTTCAGTTTGTGGGAAAAAATAAAATGGGGTAAAGTCGTCACAGTGTCACAACGAAGGGGTAAAAAGTGGAATTTACTCATAAGCTAGATACATTGCTGTGCTCTGGTTTTTGTTGCTCATCTGGTTCCCTTCCATATTCGTTTATTTTAATCTTCTGTATTGCCTATTGCTTGTATCCATAGTTCAAAAAAGCGCTAGGCCTTAATTGTGCGTTTTGCCACCGTCTTGCGCTTTACTGACCAAAGCGCATGCTTATGCGCAATTATGCGCAAATTAAGTGCAGTTATGCGCAATGCGTTTTGCCAACGCCTAGAGCCTAGGCGCGCTTAAGCGCTCGCTTAGGCATGCCTTTTTTGACTATGCTTGTATCTCATATCAGTATCTTGTTTTTTATGCGATTTTCATGTGTAGGTAGCACACAAGGAATTATGAGTGCTGAGAACACTATACCTGATGTTCTTGCCCAAGAAAATTCCCTGTCTCCAGGAGATAGGATGAATGCAGTAGGGACCAACATGGAAAGTCTTACAAGAGTAGAACTCGACCTTGCATTTGCCTCTGAGAAATTGCTAAATTTGGAGATGCTGGTGATGGAAATAGCTCGCCGAGCTACTGATTTTGAGCCTCTTACCTTGGAAAGTGGATCTGTTTCTTCTGAGACCGCTGAGGATGCCTTCGAGTTGGACACCTTATATGGTATTCTCGATGCAGAAGTCCAAGAGTTAGATGACATGATCAGTTCTCTTCAGATTGATGCTAAAAATGTTGAGGACAAGGTTTATGACGAAGAATCTGGAGGCAAGGTTAAAGCTAAGCTGGATGCTGCTATGGCTTCTTTGAAACAGATGCAGGATCTAATTGCTGATATCAGAAAGGAGTCTGCAAAGTTCGAGAAACCCATTGAGTTTTCCAGCGACCAAGCAGGTAAATGCTCACTTATCCCTATTATGCATCAACTGGATCCCTTTCTAACCGCTCTTGTACAGGAATTGCTGAACATGGTGTGTGTGAAAATGGCCATGTGTCATCCGTCACTAGCATGTATACAGAAGATGAACGAAGAAATGTTCTGCAGATGTTAGAGCAATCGATAGCAAGTGAGCTAGATCTTGAAAAGAAGCTCTCTGATTCAAGATATGCTGTAGAAGAACTTAAGATGAAGCTTCGCCTCCAAACACAAGAAGCATCTTTTCTAGAGGAATTAACAGAAACAAATTCGGGGAGATTGTTTGAAGCAGAAAATGCTTCTGAGGTACTCCTGGGAACTTCCAGGGAACTTATAAATGAACTTAATACCATACAGGTCCATTTAAGTGCATCAAGATCTAGAGAAGATGATCTCAATTCGAAGTTAGAACGCAGCTTGATGGAACTGTCTTCTCTGAAATTAAACCAAGAGAAGATGCAAGAAGAGAGTAAAATGGTTGAAACTGAAGAAGCTGTACAGAATGAGGCACGATCAAACCCTGAATTATTATCCTTGCACCGTCAGGTTGAAGAGCTAGAAAAACATTTCACGGAATCTAATTCACAGTTGTTGTTGGAAAAGGTATCATCAGAAGTAAGTCAGGAAAAAGAGAATGTGATGCTCACAGAGCTAAGCACACTGGAAAGTATCATTAAGAATCTCAAAGCTGATGTCCTAAGAGCTGAAAACAGAGCACAAAATGCTGAAGTAAGGTGCATGCAGCTAACAAAAGACAATGTAGAGCTCAGTGGGGAGTTAAGCTCTCTTAAAAGCCAGGGTTCGGATAAGGCCTGTCTTTTGGAGAGGGAATTGTCGGAGTCAAATGCCCAGTTGGAGCATGCCAAGGCATCAGTTGCTGCCTTTGCTGAACAGCAGGGTATGCTGAAATCTACAGTATCTGACATGGAACATATGATTGAAGATTTGAAAGGAAAGGTTTCAAAATCTGAAACCAGAGCCCTAAATGCTGAATCAAAGTGTGCATTATTAGCAGACACCAATTTAGAACTTAGTGAAGAGCTATCGTTTCTGAGAGCTCGAGTTGAAGGCCTAGAGAGCTCGTTACAGGAAGCTAACCATGTGAAAGTATCAACCATCAAGGACATTGGTCTCAGAACTAAAGTTATCACTGAATTGGTCACGAAACTTGCAATGGAAAGAGAACGACTTCATCTCCAGGTATATGCATGATTGCATACACAGCATTAATGTTTACCTTTATAAACTCTTCTTTTTACCTCCCATTCCTGTATGTTCATATGCTGGTTTGGCTCTTCGTGGTGGTTGCAGATTTCTATGTTAACAAAGAAGAACAGGATATTGACTCACAGGTGCAAAGGAACTAGTGTTAAGGATGGCACAAAGCTGTACAAAAATGCTACTGGTAAAGATGCTGAACTTCAGTTCACTACATCGGCCGAGGAAATAGTTTCAGATTCTTCATCAGCACAAAATGTGGTGAGATTTCTCTCTAATTTATTCACCCCTCTTCTTTGAAGTAAAGTGCATGAGCATCCACATCCCATTGCATATAATGAGGTGCTACAGCAGACATACTCCAGCCCCTATAGACGCTACTAAGGCCGCGTTCGGCAGTCCTCCGCGGAGCGGAGCGCGCGGAGCAGGCCTTAACCAACTCTGCAAATTGTGGCCTTAATCAACTGGATTGCCGCTCCGCTCCGGCGCGGAGCCGCGGAGCGGAGGGAATCCGAACGCGGCCTAAGTTGACAGGAAAACTTCAAATTTGACATTTATAATAGAATTCATATAACTAAGCATCAGCAGCCAAGTTTAGCTTTGTTGCCAGTCTGCCCTTAGCGCGGATGCGTGCAGTTCTCCTCTCCTTTAGCCTCTCATTAGCATCATGGGGTGCGGATGCTCTGAAGTTAGTGCGGTGCGCGATTGGCTCTGGCAGAACTTGGGCTAGGCAAATATTTTATTAAGCCCCAGCCATTTTCCTAGCAAAATATTCGCACTTACACAGCGCTGACATTTTGCCGAACATGCAGCGTTACCTGCACACCTTGATCTTATTTTGCTAAGCTGTCCATGCATACCCGCATCGCGAAACAGAGATTGTTCTAATCTTGTAAATGTGTATCCATGATATGTTGTACTCAGGCGGAGAAAGCTTCAGACCTTATCGATGGCAAGGTGGAAGCGGAGGGAAGCACCGGAGAGGAGGAGGAGGATTCCGCCGACGAGGGCGCGCTGCGGACCATAAAGCCGTCGGTGGCGCTCAGCTGGAAGTACGTCGCCACGGCGCTACTTGCCGTGGTGGCCGCTGTCGTCGTGTGCCACCTGCTGCTTGAAAACGGCTGGGAAGGGCGCACGGCCTGACGTTTCCTTTGATTTCGCCTGAATAATGCGCAGTTTTGTGCTGGACTGAATCGGCGCTGAATGTATACTCTGATGCTCTCATCCGGCCTGAGTGAGACCTCTGGGACACCTCCTACTCAAGGAAAATGGCGGGCTGATCTTAAGTGGGAATTTTGTATTACTAATATATCGGTTTTGTTAACCTCCTTGTGATTATGTTTGGTGTACTGCAGCAACATTCGAAGAAGAGCATTTCAGCCTGCTGTGCTAGTCTTCATTGATTTTATTTCTGGGCTTGACACTGAGCTCCCTGATGAAGCGGACGAGCCGCTCCAGCTCGGACGACGACGACCCCGTCTCCGTGACGTCGAGCCTCAGCTGCCGCGCCATGGCTCCGGCCGCCGCCCTGATCTCGCCGGACGCCATGGCCTCCCTCGCCGTGCTCTCCACGACGCCCCTGTCGCAGACGTCCTTCATGTCCAGCCCCGTGCCCCACACGGCTCCCACGAACCGGCTGTTGGTCTGCTGGTCGGCGAAGAAGGGCCAGCACACCATGGGCACGCCCTCGGCGGCGCACTCCAGAGTCGAGTTCCAGCCGGCGTGCGTCAGGAAGCAGCCCACCGCCCGGTGCCGGAGCACGTCCCGCTGAGGTGCCCACTCCACGACGCGCGCCCTGTCAACTCCTCCTGCCGCCGCCGCGACGGCTTCCCGGAGCAGCAGCCCAGGGCTGGCCGGGCGGACCAGGTCCGGCCGGAGCACCCAGAGGAAGGCGCGCCCGGTGGCCGCGAGGCCGGCGAGGAACTCGGTGAACTGCCCGTGCGTGATCACCGCGAGGCTCCCCAGGCTCACGTACACGACGGACCGGTCCTCCCGGCCGTCCAGCCATACCATGCACCCCTCGTCCTCCTGCCAGAGGCTTGTGTTTGAGCTTGCGGCGGACCTCGACGAGCTGGCGGCGTGCAGCGGGCCTACGGCGAAGACGTCGGTGGCTGTGCGCGACGCGATGCGGGCCAGCGCCGGCCGCTCCATGGACGCGGCGGTGTTGAGCACGAGCGCGCGTGCCGCTTTGCAGCTACGGGCGATCGCCTCGGCCACCTTGAGCACCATCGGGTCCGAGCCGCCCTGCTCGGCGCAGCGGAGCCCGCGGGGCAGGTCTCGCCGCCGGAGGAAGCCCTCCATCCCGGGGACGCCGCGGACCGGGTCGTCTGCCGGGAAGGCGGTCTCGCCGAGCTCGTCGAGCCGGGGCGTGCAGAGCAGCGCCAGGTAGCTGCAAGCGCTGTGCGCGGCGAAGGCGAGCGCCGGGACGCCGAGCTCCTCGGCGACCTGGACGGCGAACGGCATGGTGCCGTCGGCGACGACGCACGTCACCGTTGTTGGCTCGTCGGCAGAAGATAGAAGCGACGAGAGCAGGGCGCTGTAGGCGGGGCCAGTGGTGGCGCACATGGACGCCATGAGGTCCAGGAAGCCGCGGGGGTGGTCGTCGGGGAGGCCGTCGGGGACGGAGAGCACGCGCATCGGGCGCGGCGGTGGGGGCACGTGGGCGAGTCGGCGGAGGGTGTGGTCGGTGTGGAGGAAGGTGACACGGAGGCCGGCGTCGAGGAGCGCGGAGGCGAGGTGGAGCATGGGGTTGATGTGCCCCTGCCGCGGCCAGGGGAACACCAGGACGTGCGCCGCCGCGGCGTCCATGGCTTCACCTCACCGGGGCAAACCTCAAACGTACGTCCAAGGTCCAACGCGCGCGCGCGCAAATCCAATGTCGATCGGCTCGGTGTTTGCTCGGCCCATTTGAAGTGGTCACGGTCGGTCCAATGGCATCTCTGGCTGCAACCCGGCCGGTCCGGCACCGCAGGAGCGTTAATTAGTATTTTTTTTAAGGATTGAGATCTAGCCCCACCAAAAAGAAAAAAACCGCCACTATGTGCTGACTCAGTGTCTTGATCAGATCGATCGGGGGATGCTGCCAACTCCAAGTGGTGCTACACGGCACGCCATTGACAATTTTACATCACTTCCACGTGCGCCCCAAAAAGCACACTGTAATCTTATCAAAAAAGCTTTCACCCTGCTTTATATTATATAAAGCAACTGTCCAAGGCAAACATCTAACAAGGTTCAAACACACACACACACAAAGGTCTAGACACACGTGGGGTGCGGCAGAGCATCTAGTCGGGCTCCGCGCACGCGTGGGGGGGGGGGGGGGGGGGGGGGGGGGGGGGGGGGAAGCGGAGGCGCCAAGCGGAAGGCCATCGATCGAAGGTCAGCGAGGAGGTTGTTGATGACGTCTCGGTTCTAGGGGCGGCTAAGCGGCCGCCAGAGCTGCAAGTATCCACACATTTTAAAGATGGCGTCAGTAGCACGTCGAAGAGGCACCTTCTGTATTACAAGCTTATTGCGAACGGTCCAAAGCGTGGCAAGGACCCCAACGCAAAGCCATCTAATATGGCGGTCGCGAGGGGGGGGGGTCTGAATTTCCGCAAGCAGGTCACGGAAGTTGGTGTTGCACCACTGCCCCCAGCCGTCTCTCGGAAACAGGACCAAAGGAACCGAGCCGTGGAGCACGAGAAGAAAGATGTGGTTAGCATCCTCCACCGTACCGCACATGGGGCACATCCCATCCCCAGGTCCATTACGCTTAAGGACCTCCACGCCGGACGGGAGGCGGCCTCAGATCCATTGCCACAGGAAGATTCTGATCTTCAGGGGAAGGCAGATGTCCCAAATCAAACTAAAGGGCTCGGGGGCTGTCGAGGGGGCGATCCCCGCGTAGAGGGATTTGGTGGAGAAGTAGTCGGAAGGGTCTAGGCGCCAAGAGATGGCGTCCGGAGTGTCGGCGATGTCCATAGGGAGGAGGGCGATGTCCTGAAGGAGAGCATCCCAACCGGCAACTTCAGGTGGGCCGAAGGGGCGTCGGAAAGCGAGGCGCCCCAAGTCAATAAGGGCCGTCTCGACAAAAACACGAGGGTCAACCGCAATGGCGAAGAGCTCCGGAAATCGCGCGGCCAGGGGGGTGTCACCAATCCACCGATCAAACCAAAACAGGGTCGAGGACCCAGTGCCAACCGAGATGGATGTGCCAATGCGAAGCAATGTAGCAGCTGAACGACGGCCTGCCAAAACTGGGAGCCGCCCGAGCGCTGACAGAAAGCAAGGGGCTGTCCCCGAAGGTACTTGTTTTGGATGATGGTGAGCCAAAGACCTCCATCGCCATTGGCAATTCGCCAGAGCCAACGGGTCAGGAGGGCAATGTTCATGCGTCAGGAGGATAAGATCCCAAGGCCGCCCTGGTCCTTGGGCTTGCAGATATCTGGCCAGCTTACCATATGGTACTTCTGCTTATCCCCCTTTCCAGCCCAGAAGAATCTGGATTGGTATTTGGCTATCTCCCGATGGAGGGTCTCATGGAGGCTATAGAAGCTCATGAGGAACCATAAAAGGCCGGCAAGCGAAGAATTGATAAGGATCACGCGAGCAGCCTTCGACAACCAGCGCCCTTTCCAGGGCTCAACTCGGTGTTGCATACGGGTCACCGCGGGGCGAAGGTCCGCCACAGTGAGGCGCGAATCACTAATGGGGATCCCCAGATATGTCGTGGGGAAAGAACACAACCGACAATTAAGTCGGTTCGCAATAGCCTGTGCTTCCTCCGTGGGGTACCCGAGAACCATCACTTCGCTCTTATCGAAGTTGATGGTTAGGCCCGACATCTGTTGGAAGCACAGGAGAAGGAACTTCATGTTAGCAATGTCTTGGACGGAGGCCTCCACCATTATTATGGTATCATCAGCATACTGAAAGGAGGGAGACCCCTCCCCCTCCGACTAAGTGGGGGACGATGCCGCGGATATGGCCAGCATCCTTGGCCTTATCAAGGATGGATGTCAGGGCATCAACCACCATGTTAAACAGGAACGGCGAGAACGGGACACTGTAATCTTACGACTCGTCCGATGAAATCAGCGACAATTAATATAAATCGGGGGAGTAAATATCATTGTACTCCTTGTCTCGATCCGTTTGACTCCGGTCAAAATTTGACAATGTTGATATTTTTGCCTATCAATTCTGTCAAAATCTATAAAAGTTTGATTCGACATACAAATCTAATATTATGCGAAGCAAAAGGAATCGGAGGGAGTATTATGATGAAAATAATGGGCCAACAAACGACCATGCTACTTCACATGCTTCGATGTTCCGGTACCATAGACACCAAGAAATGAAGTAGCAAAAAAGGGAAATATGAAGGGAGAGCCGATCCGGTCAGCCTCCAGCTACTATGAACATTCCCAGAGATTGCTTTTGAAGGTTGAGCTCCATGGAGGCCTCCAAAAGCAAAGTTCAATATTTGTGAAAATTTATTTGTTTACATGCCAAAAAAATTCTGAAAAAAATTACAGAGTTAGATGGAGGCATTGTTCACAAGTGTGTAAATTTTCAGGACGAGATACGGTGAAAAATGAGTGTTGTGCGGAAAAGACAAATCTGAGGTTTTTTAACGCATAATACCATTCATCCTCTCAGGCCATGAATTTGTTTTTTTACAGGTCGCATTTTAACGTATTTCATCCTGAAATTTTACACACGTACACCTCGCATCCCTTGTTTAATTGTACAAATGTTTTCAGATTTTTTTTCGATCTGAAATTTTGGAATTTCGATTTTTTTTCTTTTCAAAACGCCATTCTCTGAACTTTGCAATAGATAAAATTTGACATGATAGATAGATACTCCCATCATGAGTGAGTAAATCTCAGAGCAGGGTTGTGGAGATGGACGTGCTGCTAATGCTGAAGCTGGAGTATCTGAGAGCAGGAAAAAAAATCAGTTATGAAATGCAGTAATTCTTCTTTATCCTTCTAATTGATGCAATTAAACTCGGCTCAATCTTCTTTTTCCTAAAAAAGATTGACAAATCGAGATTCTTCTACTCTATATATCTAGAATATTATATATATATATATATTAAGGTATAATACAATAAAGAAATACAAATAAATAATAAAATAATAGTAAAATATAGGCGGCAGCAGAGTCAATCCCGTGAGACGGAAAGGCGACGGTGTCGTCTTCGTCGCTCAATCATTGTGTGCCCCTCTTGGCTCTCGTCCTGCCGTCGCCGCAGAGGAAGACGGAGACACCGTCGGAGGAGGAGCGCCATGGCCGGCTCTGATCTCCTCCGCCCAGATCCAGCCACAGGTCAGTTCACTACTCTCTATCTCTTCAGGAAATTGCTTGGGGCAGAGCCGATCCGGTCGGCCTCCAGCTGCGAATTTCACTCCTTCAATCGCCGGTTGTGGTTGCAGGGCTGGCCATCGTGATCATGGGCGTCAGCGGCTGCGGCAAATCGTAAGATCTAATTTGATTTCAGCAATCATCCCCTCTTCTCTTACTGCTTGCTCCCTCTGCTCTGATGCGAATTCTCTATTCTGCCGCAGGACCGTGGCGGCGATGCTCGCCGACGCGCTGGGCTGCGGCTTCGTCGAGGCGGACGACTACCACTCCCACGCCAACAAAGGTACCACCAACCGACGTCTTTCAGCAATGGTGATGACTTGCAGTGCCACCTCTCAAGCTCTGAAACCAAACTCTGAACTTCTCCGCTCCTCCCATGTCCATGTCGAACAAAACACAGAGAAGATGAGCAGGGGCGTCCCGCTCACGGACGAGGACCGCCTCCCGTGGCTGGAGTCGCTGCGCGACGCCATCCGGGAGCGCCTAGGCCGCGGCGAGGACGTCGCCGTCAGCTGCTCGGCGCTGCGGCTCAAGTACAGGGAGGTTCTCCGGCAGGGGGACATCAGTTACAAGCCTGGGAGCTATGAGACCTGCAGAGTCAAGTTCGTGTGTCTAGAGGCGTCGGCGGAGGTGATCGCCGGGAGGGTCGAGCGCAGGGCGGCGGAAGGGGGCCACTTCATGCCGGCGAGCCTGGTGCGGAGCCAGCTCGACCTGCTGGAGATCGACGCGGCCGAGGGGATCACCGTCGTCGACGCCACGGTGCCCGCCCACGCCATCGTCCAAGCCACCGTCGCCCAGTTCAGGGACGAGCTGGCATCCATGGCGTGCTGAGAAATTCAGTTGAATCCAGCTGCTCTGTTTCTTATTTCTGAATCCAGTTTCATG
The DNA here is from genome assembly GCF_003073215.2 of Triticum urartu. NCBI lineage: Eukaryota > Viridiplantae > Streptophyta > Magnoliopsida > Poales > Poaceae > Triticum > Triticum urartu. Next base: position 20,449,224 of record NC_053028.1, read on the forward strand.
GCTGTACAAGTTATACAAGTTTTAAAGGCTCTCCAAACACCGGAAATTGCTTTTGGAGACGGAGCTCCGTGGAGGCCTCCAAATGCAAAATTCAAAATTCATATTTTTATATTTGAAAAAATTCTCAAAAAATTACAGAGATAGTTGAAGGCATAGAGCACAAGTGTGTACACTTTTAGAACGAAATACACTGAAATGAGGGCTGCGCAAAAAGAGAAAGAAAATAACCTGGGTCCTCTGTATATTTTTATATTTTTTCTAATTCATGAGTGATTTTGTATGAGACCACATATTTAGTGTTAAAGCACATCATGTACACCAAGATTTATACATCAGGTGGATGTATTAAGATGTTTTTTTTCGAAAAAGAAAATAACCTGGGTCCTCTGCACCGATTGGTGCGCACCTCATAAAACAGAGGACAGTCATGGTGGTTTTAGTGTTCAATAGCCTATCTGTGTAATACTTCCAATGGTAGAATATGACGTGTAATAAAGCATAAATAAGTTTGTTTAGTAGTTAATTAATTTGGTAGTCTTTTAGTTGGATAAGTTATGATTGGGGAGGACTATTAGAATGTCGTCATAACTAGCTCTCACATGTCAGGTCAAAAAAAAAACTAACTCTCACATGTTTAAGTTTGGCAAATCCCTCTTATTGTAGATAAGTCTTGGATGTCAAGGTAACTAAACTGCATATTTTAAGAAGTCTACTAAACCGCTGCTCCTAGAGGGTCGTAAACTCGCTTCACTAAACCCTACATCACTATATACTATAGGTTGAGTTCAGATGGTTTCAATTTCATGGTTTGCTAGAAGCAATCCACTTAAGGTTGCTCATATCTTGATGCCACATGTGCTGCAAATGTCGAGAACGATGCCACCGTAGTAGAATTAAACGACATCAATTGTTCGAGTCTGATGTTTGGTGAAGCAATGATGATGCCCTCGCTCCACACAAAGTTGTCACTAGCTGGCCTCCTATAAATAACTAGCTTATTGCCCATGTAGAGAGATCACATTTAGTTGGTAGGGAAATGTGAGGAGAATGACAAAGTGTGGGACGAGGGCGCTAGTGACTAGCAAGCTGAATGACACCGACGATCACATAGCATGATATAGCAGTGGAATGTGATGTATTGGAAATTTGTTTGGAGGGCACACACAAAATCATAGTCCGCCAGTGAACATTGGAACTAGCAAACAGTGAGCAATTGGTGGCTCTTATTACTTCCCAGTCAAACACGTCACATATTTTACGTGACATGTTAGGGTTAGGCAACCCCGTGGTGGCCGCTGTCGTTGTGCGCCTCCTGCTGCTTGGAAATGGCTGGGAGGGGCGCACGGCTTGATGTTTCCTGTGATTTCGCTGCGTTTGTGTTTGCGGAATAATGGCGCAGTTTTGGATGCTGTATGTGTTCACGTCTCTTCGTTTCAAGCCAGCTCGACCTGCTTGAGATCAACGCGGCGGAGGGGATCACCGTCGTCGACGCCACGGTGCCCGCCCACGCCATCGTCCAAGCCACCGTCGCCCAGTTCAGGGACGAGCTGGCCTCGACGGCATGCTGACAACCGAGAGTTTCTGCTGGTTCTTGTTTCTGAATCCAGCTTCATTTCGTCAGTGTACCGGACTGGACAGACAATAATCAATCCACATACAACTTGTAAAAGAGGCTTGCAGACAAGCAATATACTCCCTCCGGTCCTTTTTACTATGCATATTAGATTTGGGTCAAGTCAAACTTTACAAAGTTTGACCAAATATATATTAAGAAATATCAATATCTACCATACCAAATATATATTCTATGAAACTACATTTCGTAATTATCTAACAAAATTGATTTGGCATCGTAAATGTTAATACTTTTTTCTATAAATTCGGTCAAAGTAAAGACGTTTTGACTTCAGACAAAACTTATATGCAGACTAAAAAGGACCGGAGGGAGTACTAGTATCATCAACCTTATGAAATTCATGCTGCAGCCAATTCATTCAAAAGTCCAAACAGATGAAGAAGTGCGGACAATGTATTTCAACAATACCTAGTTCACTCAAAAATAAAACATGCATAGTGATGAAATAGGCATGCCGCCACCATTCTCAAACAAAGTAAAAGAAAGACTGAACCTAGCCTTTCTTTTTTGACTGAACGTAGCTAATAACATTAATTGAACTGCTATTGTTCTAACCCGCAGGGCTATAGATATCAAACCAATGTTGCCAACATGGCGCTAATATGAAACCAATAATAGCAGAATGACATGAAAAGCTCAACATGATCATTAATGTTGAACGTGACATATCTGTGCATATCTCTTATCTCTAGTCATTTATATCTTAATTTGTAGAGATTTGGTAGGGTTAGTTGGTCGAAAACATTTCCTATATATATTGTAAACTACTCTGATTAATACAATTGAGTTGCATCCAATACCTTTCTACATGGTATCAGTTTTACCATCCGATCCTATTGCCCTAGGCCTTTAGGTGCAACCGATGGGAGACAGTAGCATGGGCTACATACAATCAGTTTGGATGGCGATCCAATAATAGGATAGGTTTTTAGGCATTGTGTCCTATTTTTGTTGGTTGTGGCTATTTGTTTACTTTTTGTTGTTGTTCTCATTTGCATACTTGAGATGTTATCCGTACTTTGATACTTTATTCTTTTACTAAACGGCTTGATGCAGAGCCCGGGGGAATCCTTCTTTTCGAAAAACATATGGGGGGGAGGCTGGATGAGTAGCACCCTGCCCCTTGGATGCAGGCTGATCTTGCTCAGTTCCTCTCTTGGTGGTTTGTGTGTGTATCATATTCCCATGTTTTTTGCTACAGGACAGTTATGGAGAAAATGAATAAAATTATGAGAAGATTCTTGTAGCAATATGGAAGCACTAAGAAGGTATCACATGGTCAAGTGGGATTTGAGGGGTGGAGAGCTCAATATCTTTAACATCAGTCTCTTGTGCAAGTGGTTTGGTATGTGAAGGAGCTTCCCTGCACGCCCCCCTCATGCTTAATTTGTTTGCTCACCAACCTCTCGCGCTTTCGTCATTGCCGTCCAATGTGCTGTGCCACTGTTGCAGTTGGTTACTCACCCAACCTACAAACTAACAGAATCTACCAAGGAACTCGGAAAAGAAATTGTTATGTTATGTTATTTATATTTTTTTGACGTGGCATGGCTCTTCAGCTTTCATACAAACTGCTAGGCAGAGCCGATTCAATCATGTACTCCTTTCGTCCCAAAATGTAAGACCATTTTTAACACTGTATTTGCTAATTCCACCTCGGCCTTCTCAAATCACGCCTACCTTCTGTGGCTGCAGGGGTGGCCATCGTCGTCATGGGAGTCAGCGGCTGCGGCAAATCGTAAGATTCATTCTCCCTGAAAAATCTTCCCTCCCTCATCCAATCCCTGATGATTGCTTCCCCCCTCTCAAGAACACGGCACGAGGGAGCTCACCGGCCGCTTCCGGGAGCAGCGGCTGCAAACAAGCAGCTTGAGCTCTGTGTAAGAAGGATAGAGAGGGAATTGGTTGAATTGTTGTTGTATTGCTTGAGCCTCATGATCGTATATATAAAAGTACATGGCCATCTTGAA